>NC_142519.1:11872175-12044675 GCF_964205215.1 Stylophora pistillata
TGGTCGTGAATTTGACATGAAAGCAGATGTTCAGTTTCTACGGTGATTAGAACTTGTGATAGAAAATTACGGTTATCTCGCGGTAAGCTATATTTCAATCACGTTGATCTGTTTGATAAAGGAGAGAGTAAATGGCTCTGGTATAAGTTAATCTCGCACAGTAAGTCCTGGAAATTCCTTCTTCTTATACTTTCGACTATTTTTAGGCTCGCTTTTTAGATGAAATTGTATGTCAAATTCACGATCAAGAAAATATTTCTCAAATTTTAATTTGACACCTTTTACACCTCTTTCTTTAAGGTGACCTTAAAGGTAAATAACTTTTACTTTCCGCTCTCTGCACTGAAGTTTTAATTACATAACTCGTTCTAAGAACACGTAGCTTTGGGGCGGTACTTGTGTACGCCCCTTCTTCCTCAAAGCCTCTGTCTATTCTGTTCTTACGTAACAAACTTCAATCACTGTTTTCATTTTAGCTATCTTTTTTAAAGATAGCTAAAATGAATTTGTTTTTTTGTTAAAGGTGCCGTGCCGTGCATGGGGATTTATCTCTTTTGCGGACCATCCTTATGGCACCTTTCTTTTTACTCTTTTGTATTATTATCTATTAATGTAAGTAAGTAAGTAAGTAAGTAAGTTATATGTGTCATTAAATTGTAATAAATTAAAAAAAAAAAATTAAATTAAAAATTAAGTGGAATTCTAATTTACACAGCGGTTTCTTTACAATTTTTATATTGCCAATCGTGTTTTTGTTTTACCAGAACTAAACTGGAAATGTAAGAAATTTAAGGTAGAAAATGATTTTGTAACTGTGTAAACAACTCGAAGGTACATAGACGGCTTAGTAAGTGTCAACTTTATAAGTTGAAGGTGAACAACATTTTCACTCAGAGTTGAGCTTGTCCCGATAGTAGTAAATTGTGTTAAAAGATCAAAGCAGAGAATAAAGAAGTACCAACTCTACAAGAAAGTTAGAAAATATTCTAACAAAAGCACTGAAGTCTGGTTGATTGTTGAGAAAAATTGCTGTCGCGAGAAGGAAATTACCGACGAAATCGAAAACTACAAGCCGGCTGACTTTAATGCTTTGTTCGAGCGAGTTTATGCCGAGCTGAAAAAAAGCGTGTGAGTATATTAGGATCTGGAAAGCCTCAGTAAACAATTGCAATAACATCGCTAGACATACTTGAAAAGAATGGCTATAGCTATTCCATTGTACGCGAAAGAAAAGTTAGTTTGCTCAGAAGGTCAGTGTTGGATGGGAAAGTGAAAGAGCTTCGTTTGGCTGGCCGTGGAAAGAGCCCAAAAGTGCAACAAGCGCAAGATGAGTAAAAATAAATTATCTGGTCGAATAAGAAACTCAGTAATAAAATTCTAAATGTTTTATAAAAAAAAGCGTCAGATTCAGACGCTTGAAATGTTTAGCCGTTTTTTTTGCAACTTAAAGAACTTTCAAAACATTGAGAAACTTTTTTTTTTTCTCTAAACGTATTATGACTTTTGCATGGTTTAAATAAATCATTTTTGAACGTCATTCGTGCGTGCTCCTTCCGCATAAGCTGTCTTGCACTTTTCTTTTCATGGATATTAAGTAATCACATGTTTTTCTCGTGCAATTTTCTGTAAATAAGCACTTGCTGATGTTTTTAAAGACTACCGATTGCACTCGCCGTATGGGCTCGAGCAATCTTGTTTTAGTCTTGAAAAAATACTTATCCCATCATGTGATTACCTAAACGAAATGACCGATCGCTTTAAGTACTTTTGAATCGATGATTCTGTTACCGGTGCTGACGCCTTAGCTTTACGATGCGTAGTTTTGGTTATTTCTTTGCATAATTTTTTATTGAACTATTCATCATTTTTGGTTGATCACGAAAGAAACCTTATTCCACGTAAGGGAAGAAAAGTCGATTGTTTTTAATTAACTCTTGAAATGACGTGCAACCGATCACTGTTTCATTGATGTAGAAATGGTTTTGTGTCTAAGGATAATATTCATGTATGCTGATCAAATGCTCTTTGAACTTTGTCGTTAGAGTTAGTTTATAACCCGCAGAAGATAATTTAAGGTTGTTCCAAAGGCGGCGAAGGCAGCAGAAACCACTTCACAGGCGAAACATAAAGTTTCAATTTAGTTTTTCAGCGTTGTCGCCTTCAGTGACCTCTAATGAATGAGAAGTTGGCGTCTCAGAGCCCGACTACAGGCAAGTGGGTCTCAATGGGTCGATGGCTTTTATGGCTAAAGGTTAAAATTTTGGCTATGTTATAACTAACGCTTAACATCATTCCATCATTGTGTACTTAACTTATTTTACGGTTATCTTTTTCACCACTAACGGTTAAAATGAGATAATTTCGACGCCTAGCGGTTAAATTTTTGGCCGTTTAACGGCTATCAGTTAACCCCATTGAGACCCTCAGGCAAGGAATATTACTGCTGATTTGTCCAAGCCATTATCTGCTCTTTTGTAGTGGAATGATACAGTCAGCTCTAGTTCTTGCAGCAACGCATTCCCTCGGTACGTTTGATTTCATATCCTTAATAGCGGGTTGCGAACCAGAAAACACTTGGATATGTGAATAATTTTTGCTGAAAAAATAATATTGTAGTGTAGATTTTACATATTCACGAGCGTAGGAGCCTTATCAACAAATGCATCAAAACCTGGGATAGTTTTTCTTAATTCTAATACGGCAATGCATACATCATGAAAGGTTACTTTGACAGGGCTCACCGCTTTGTAGTCAGCTGTGTTCAGTTTTCTTTTATTTCGAAACTGTTCGTCTATTCCTTATCAGTGAACTTCAACTTTGTGTTACGCTGGATAGCTCGTAAAAAAAAATACTATCTGCAAAGTAAATGGTTGAAACTATTTATTTAAACGTCAAAAGTTTGGCATAATGATTTTTGCCACGTGGAATAAAGACTGTGACTTCACATTACAGCAACACTTCTTGTTTTAAAAAGGTACATTTATTTCATTTTTTCTTTTCGCCACGTATGCTTTGTTCCGTTTTCCAAAAAAAATAAGGAGCAATAACTTAAACATCACGTGTGAGCGAAACGAATGACTTTTTAAAGCACGTGTTTAATTTTTCAGTTTTGACGCACATCCAGCCTAGGTCAACGTAGAGAAGTTGCCTAACCCTCTTTGTCACCTATTTTTCGGAAACAAACGCAATTTATGTTCTTCTTAATCGAAGCAGATATATAAATGTAACTTGTTGCATAAGCGTCGTATTTTTTTTTGTCGAAAAAGCCGAGCAAAATAGTTTTCTATCAATGTTGCTGTGCATTCAGTAATCTAACTGCCGCTAAATCAAAACCGATACATGACGCTATTAACGTACTGAGGCATTGAATGAAAGTGATTTTCAGTGATACCATGTCTGTTACTCGAATGCACGCTATACTTAGTGACCCATCTTGGATCACTTTGATAAGAGCTTTTAGGGTATGTGGATAAATTTAATTACTTAAATTAAAGAATTCACATCATCTTGTCTCTTGTCCCATCTTCCTTTATCACGGTATGGGTCCATTACTTTCAAAAGCTACATTTTGATTTCAATGAAGTGGCGCTGTTGACACTATTACATGCTGCGACTTTCGTCCTTTTTTCTTAGCATTCAAAAGTGTGCATTAAGAAAAAAATACAAAAAAGAAAACAGTGCCTTTAAAGGTGGCACACTGACACAACTGATAACCTATTCAACGATTTTGTTTTATCGACTGAGTAGATATTGTGAAGTGGCCACCTTAGTGCACATAATTCTAAAGATGGCTTTTGAGCGTCAGGTTGAACGACGAAGGGCTTACGCTCGAAACTCCACCTATAGAATCACTGTTCGGTAAAATTCACAAAATCATTCGATTCCTTGCCGTTGGATGAGAGACTGTTCAGTTATAGCCTACGCAGTTTGTTGCTTAGAGCCTATCCGCTACAGCAGACAAAACTAGAATTGTCCCGAAAAAATCAAAGGACAAATTTTTGTCTTCTCTGTTGCAATTGTGTCCGCACCAAAATTAAAATGTCGTTACTGTCAAATCTGTCAAATTCTATTAATAGCCAAACACCGTTACATTATATATCACTATAATTTTATTTAATTTAGCTTTTCCCTTCCCTTTGCTCTGACTGGGCACTTATGGATCCTGTGCCACATCTACTGCTTCATTGTTGGACTGACAAAGTGGCGACTGCGTGGAATGTCACTAGTATCACTCGTATCTTGCCCCGGCTACATTCCAGCGTCTGACCTGCTCATAAGACTGGCCGCGTTAATTTGCCTATGGATTCAAACTCCAATTACCAGGATTCATCTTAAGTTGTTTGTAGTTGTAAAGTCCGCGAGTTTTGCAACGAAAGACAATTACTGCAATCTTTTGGGTAAACCAAACTCAGTTCAGTTATTACTCTGGGGTGGCGTTTACGACAAACGATCGACAAGTTTATCACGGTTTTGTTTATTAAGTCGATTTGGCCAAAGTTTTACCCGGGACAATGTCGGCGGTGCGTTTGAAAATTTGTCCGCTTGGGCCAAAGTTTGTCAAGTCGCGACAAACGATCTGCACTTGTAAAGTATTGGTGATGACAGAAATTTGTCTAAATAAACAATTTTGTCGCTAGTGCGGATAGGCCATCAGTGACCCGTTTTTCGTCGATCAAAAAAAAGGCTCTGTGACCGGTGACCTCTGATGAATGGAAGGTTTGCGTGTCAGAGCCCGAGTGTGCTTTGTTGCTTTTTCAAAAAAAAAAAAAAAAAAAAAAAAAAGCTAGGACACAACAATTTGAAATAAATGAAGACTGCGCCTTTCATACTTTGTTTTTTAGCATTCAATAGTGTGGAATTTTAATCAGCCGCCCATATGTTTGCAAAATTCAATTAATCGATGCTTTGCCTAAAGCGGCATCTTCAGAGGCCGAGTACAGATACAACTGATGATATAATCAGCAGGGATCAATCGTAGATCCAAAAAGAAAAATGAAAACGTCGGGGCTAGGCAAAGTGATTTGATACTGTTACCCGGTATGCGAGGTTGTGCGATTTTCATTCAGCATTCAGCAAAAATAAAAAGGGTATTAAAGAGGTATTTCTGCGGAATTCAAACAATATCAGACAATTAAATCTTCTTTTGTAAGCGTCGCTCTGTTTAACAACTTATCTCATTGTAGGCTCAAACATGTTATGACTCGGCATGCTTATCTAGCTAACTGTGGCAACACCTGTCAACTTTCTGGAGCGGTCTATTGTAGTGGTGACGGCTAAATATAGAGAACCCCTTCGAGCTGCTTGGCAGGGTTTGGTAAGGACTAGTTTTTGGGCTTTTGTATTGAATTTTTCGGCCGAGGGTGGAGGGGGGGGGGGGGGTGTGGCTTAGACCGACCAGTACTGATTATCAACACAACTAGGTGTCTGCGTATTTTTCTTCTCTTTAAATCCTAGCGTCCCTTATTGTTCAAAATGTGAAGACTCCTTTTTTTTGCAAAAGCAAAGTGTTCGTTCATTCACTTTTGAGAATCAAACGCAAATTGCCATCTGATTTTGTGTGAGCGATATATTGTTGATGCTTTATTTCACTAAATGATGTTGAGCAACGAGACAGAGGAACTTTGTAAATGTTTTAATCGATAAGGTCTGAGAACCGCATATTTAAGTGCGGGCCTTTCCCCCCATTTTTTTTTTTCGGGCGTTTGTATATACTTACAATGATATATATGAATTATATAGATTTGACTTTATCTGAAATTGGCGCTTTAGGGCAGCTACATGATGAATTCTTCTCTTGAAGAACTAGGCGCTTTCACTGCATGGCGTTCTGTAAAAGGACACACGAACTATATCATTTTTCTTAATCGTTAAGATCAACCTTGTTGGTTTATCACAAAAAGGCCTTATTGTATTTGTGTTAAGACCGATAGTTTCCGCAGTAAGTTCAAGCAGCGCTGTCCAAAGACTAACCATGATGATACCTTGTGTTAGCTCGCTAATTGGTGGGTTCTTACGAGTTCTCAGTAATGGAAGCTTGACGATTGTACAGGCGGAAGAAATTACTAAGCACAGACGTCTTATTAGAGCGAATAGCTCGCGATTGTTTATTCGACCGGCCATGTTTTATTTGGAGCTCGAGTGGACGGTTCGGGGAAGGGGCGGGAATCCCTCCCTACTCCTTCTTTTGACCGTCACTCACACACTTGATTATAAATTTTTTTCTCTCCCTGGCATTTTACTGCCGTAAAAAACAAAGATAGCAAGACAACAGTGAGCACTTTTCCGCAAAAATTACGGCTGCTCTTCAGGCTAGCTAGTTTTCAATACTCCGGGTACGTTTCTCTCTATTTCAGTTATAGTCCTCTTTGCCAAAGTTTGTCTCTTCTTGCTTCATCGTGTCATTTACGTTTCCTCCCTAATTTCGAATAGTCTCCTTTGTTCTCAGGAGCGTTCATCGACAGCCATTATGTTATTTTGATGACAAAGCGTGAGTGGGCAATATTCATTAAAAATCTTGTAATCTGATTGGTTCGAAAAACGATCCCAAGTAACATTGTTTTTATCTTCAAAACCATTTAGCTTCTATTTAGATATGTTACTATTTATTTCTAATAGAAAGAAGCATTGTCAATTATTGTTTTGAGCAGTTCTCTTGTGCATTTCACGAGTCTGTGTAATGAGCCCGGCGAGCTTTCAAATTTAGCTTCCTTCTTTCCGTTAAAGGTACCTCAACCTATTCAAGTTAGTTGGCTGGGAAATTGCGCGCGTTTTTGAAAGAAAACACACTCGATTGACGATGAGATACCTGATCAGATACTAAAGTATCATTTTGGAACAACTATTGAATGAAGCATTCACGATAAATCTGTTATTGTTTATTAGCAGAGCTCGCAGAGCGTAGCCCCATAATTATACAAAATGATAGTAGTAACCCATCAAGCCGAAAAAATTGGACTCGTGACCGTACGGGCATCCGTACAAGGTGCTACTTTTAGGTGCAACTGTACCGCGGGCACGCCAACGCCACGGCTTTGTCCAGTAGTCCAGTGGTCAGTACACTGGGCTCCGAGTCGGACGATCCGAGTTCTAGTCCTGGCCTGGGCAAGGCGTGGTGCCCCTTGAGAAATGCGAGCTCCGCTAGGCTTGGCTAAATCTATATATTATCATATCTGTGACCCAGTCACTACAGTTTAATTTTGTTTGCCGTGAATTTGGGTGCTAGGCTGGGACTAGCGTTAATAGCAGTGAAAAAGGAACTCGGTTTTTTCTTTTTTCTAGAGCTTTTGGTAAACCTAAAGTATGTTCTGTAACTAATGAGTGACAATTGATCACAGTCTATATCCGCTTACAGCCATACCTGAAACGCTTGTACATGTAGGAGGGTCTCTTTTAAGGCTAAAGATTAAAATTTTAGTCTTTTTACGGCTAAAGATTGATTTCTTTTCGTTGCGACTAACGGTTAAAATTGGTTAATTTCACGTCTAACGGCTAAACCCATTAAGACCCTCTTGTAAATCACTCGCCTCCAACTCGTGATGTACAAATTTTGTCGTGTTCTCCCAACATCCCTGGCGGGTTGCTACGACGATAGAAAATGGCGCGCCTATTGCTATATTAAGACAGCGCAATGTTCTTCTTTGATCACTCAGAGAATTTTGATTAATGTGCTTCAACAACTCCACACGTTTATGCCTCTTATGACTATTAACATTACTAATTAATATTATTAATAAAGAGGCAGTAATAGAGCCGTTTTACTGAGACACCTATCCAGATTTTCTATTCAGATGAATGAGCTTTCAGCGGATGCAAGTCCGCTTAACAGTTTTCACCCTGCTTTAGTACCGTAAAGAAAACGTTTATGAACTAAAAATGTCTTTATCATATTTTATCTGAAACCAACGTAGAGTCGACTTCTCGTCCGATATATGTGTAGCACATCTATGGAGGTTTATCGTGACATTTTCCTTTCTCGAAACAAAAATCGTACATACCTCTAAGGTGTTCTCAACCGCCCCAACTGATGCCATTGAAGTTCGAATTTAACTTGGGACGTCTCCTAAACATTTTAACCAACGCTGAACAAAAAAATGGATTTGTTTGAGGAGCACATGCTGAGCAAATGCTGAGCAAACGCTGGTAGAGGTCACATTTTGCAGCCAATATATATACATTTGCCTATACTTGCTAAATTTTGGGCGCAGTTAAGCAGTTAACCTTACTTTATAGCCCTCTCAAATATGTGGTGAAATTCATGTTTATGAGAGGTGGCAAAATAGTGCAAACTTTGGACAGCACACAAGCTACATATAAATCATGAGTTATACGTTCCTCCAGGTAAATTTTTTTTCTTAGCTCGTGAGCGGGTGGTATTCTATAAATCCTGCGATATTATTGGTTCCGAGAGCCGCCTAGTACATCCTTAGCTTCGTTGCAAACTTTCATAATTATATTTTTTGCAAACGTTCATAAATTTGTTTTTTACCGGCTGGTCAGCATTTGTAAGCAGAGATTTCGGTCACGACCCTTAGCCAATATGTAACGTATTAATTCTCTCCTCTTTCTCTCTCTCAAATAATAATAATAAAAAAAACTGGTTTCGTACCGAATGCGTTTTTGTAGTAGATCGACATGCAGCCTACAAAACCGTTTGTAATCCAATAATCCTTCTCAAATTTAAAACGAGAGGAACTTGCAGTTAACAATTAGTTTATCGATGCTACTTTCATTCGTTTAATTTCAGAATTCTACAAAACAATTTGTTCGTTGTAGGACGTTGGACGAAGGTTTGAGTTCTACTATTGATGAAATTTCGCTCATTCTTTGCAAGTTCAAGAAATTTCGATATTTCCACCGAAGAAATTCGTTGACTAAAAGTCGCATGACATTGTTTGAGCTGTTACAAATAAGTATATCACAACTTGGATACCGACTCGGGAATAAATACCGCTCAATAATGTTCGGCTTGTGAACAAGTGTTTAAGCATCAAGTAAAGTATGCTGATGATCGGTTACAGTCCAGGGATAAAGCTCGAAGGAACTGTAATCCTAAAATGGGGCATTTGTTTCTATGCTCTACTTCGTTGGTTTCTTTTTTCCTTTCGTCGATTCGGAAAAACTTGCGTTAGAGCGATTCAAACTTAATGCGTTTCTTCATTTCTGACATAGTTAATTTTTCGATGAGACAATCGAACCCTGAGCGAGAAATAATACAAACACCCGCTGTCATTGTCGTAAGCTAGATATGAAGCGAAATCACTGTATGTTGATTAAGTCAGTGTAGCGAGAGATGAAAGTGTTATAGCTTTTGGTAAGAATAAGACGTAATTGACTTTTAGAAATACAACGCTTGAAATAGGCAGCTTGAAATACGTGCACTTTAATTGTGATATCTGAAACAATAAATTACGAAGCCTTTGTTGCTTTGCTCCGACTTGACAATGGGGTAAGGCAGTAATCACTTCGGAGGAAAGCGCACCTTATCTTCGACCAATGGGATCCTCCCTGTTTACGCTTTGCCGCTTATATCTAAAATAACTAAAATATTTCTAAAATATTTTAGATCTAAAATATTTTCGCAATTGCAAGTAAATGTCGCGAGAACAATAAGTATTCTATCAAATGAACGCGTTTCCTCCGTTCAAATTGAAGTATTCTTCAGTAGCACTTGATAGTTTGTGGATTCATCTAGTATACCGCTGTTTCTCGTTAGTTTTATCTAGAATTTCTTCTCAATTTCTCCGTGTCATTGCTTTCATTCAGCGATAAATGAATTACAGTCTTCGCTCTTCTGGTTGGCAGTTCATTCAGTTTCCGGCGCTGACCATGAGACTCGCTTAAAACATGACCCGATAGGGAGGGTGACAGTTATTGTGGGTGTCTAACTGTGTGTTGGCAGTCATGGAAAATAGTTGCGAATGAATTGCGAGTGCATGCACTCTCAGTTTTAAGTCTCAAGGAGCATTTATGACTACACGAAATGAGAGGATGACAATATACAGTTGATTACGTCAATGTTTTTTTTATTCTTCAATTGACCTGATTCGTATTACAATGAATTCAGGACATTGATTGTAAGTGATGAAAATGCTTTCATCTTGCAAGGAGCTATGTAACCTTCAAAGGGTTCACGTGAGCCTCAGCAATTTCTACCAGGTTGACTTTGTCGCCATGACCGGTCCTGACAATGTGATGTTCTACAACGTGATTTGGGGGCAGTGTGACCGGCTGCTTTGTTCTGTGCAAAACAATTAAAAAAAAAGTAGAAAGAAAGCAGCTATAAGAAAAAGAGAAAAAAAAAACAAAAAAACCAAAACAAAAACGTAAAAAAGGGGGAAAAAGGACGGAACCCCAAAGGCACAGATACGTGAACATAAAAAGTGCATTTCTGCTTTCATGAGCGTTGGAATTTTGACTTTGATAAACATTGGCATTTTTGCGTGGAGAAAAGGTACGAAAAAAGGGTTTAAGCTTTACAGGGGATTAGTTTTGAGAAAAGTTAGTATGGAGCAGTTCTTTTGAGGCTGTCTTTATCCCTGTGATGTCTTCAGCCTATTCAATTTTGAAAAAGCAAAATAGGAGAGTCAAAAATTCAAAAGGGCATTTCACAACTGACAAAGCTCATCCAGAAACAAAAGTCTTACTTGTAAGTAGTGTGAAACTAGCATCTGTAGTAACCACCTCCTTTGAGCACAAGGAACATAGTCACATCACCTTTCAACAACCCTTCAGAGACAGTCATTTTTTCGAAGGAAGGGTCCCAGCCAGTTGTCTCCTTTTTCATTATAGGTCCGTCAGCAGGAAAGTTTACGCTGTGAAACATGGATTTGTGGTGGAAGCATTTGCCTTCGAGACTGTGAAATTGATGAATCAGTTAAACAAATAGTTAAATAAATCTTGTTTCTCATTTTCTAGGTCAAATCCTTATGCCGCAATGTATATGCTTTGAAGAATGATACTTCAATGTCTAGTCTTAAATTTTGTCATCTGCGCTACGACGTTTTCCAATTTTAGCCCCTTTACATATAGGTATCATCTTAATTTGTTCGGTTTTGCCATTAGGTTATAAGGCACAAACATCTTTAAAAGTGCAGTAGCCTGCATATTCTTAGGCCACTATGCTTTTTGTGTGGTTCCCTTCTTGACGGTCGACAACACATGGTCTCCGTGTAAAAAATGACCTTGACGATTACTTTTAAAAATATTTTTTAATTACACCATAGAAGAAATGGCTTGACGGGAGGAAGTGGGGGAGGGGGGAATCATAAAAGTATTCCAGGCCCTCATGGTGGTCAGGTCAATTTTATCGCGAAAAAACCAAACTCCTTCAAACACCCCCCCCCCCCTCCTCCTCCCCTCTGGCGATAATTAATGACCAGTTGCAAAGATTAAGTTTGTACTTTTTACAAATGTGAATCCTCCTTGAGAACAGACTAGAAGCCCCAGGAAAATTGCAAGTCGCCTGCAAAGATCATTGATTTACTTGATTTTCATGCGCAGGTCAATAAAATTCATTTCATTAAAGATTGAGCTCAGATTCCTCCGACGTGTGTGTACTCCTAGTTAGTTAGTAGCAGCGCCCAACTAGAATCGTACAGGCGTAGGTTAAAACCCTGTCGAAGCCTAAAATTTTGAAAGCCTCTTTTCAGTATTTGCTGAAATTGCAGCTCATCTGCCATGATCATTACCTTACTTGATGCTACTGTCAGGTCAGAACGTTTGCAGAGCATGTTTTGGGTGATGTTTTTCTCGTGCAATTTTCTGTAATTAATCAGTTGCCGGTGTTTTTCGAAGACCATAGATTGCACTCGCCGTATGGGCTCGAATAATCTTGTTAGTCTTAAAAAATATTTATCCTTTCACGTGATTACTTTAATGAAATGACCGACCGCTTTAACTACTTTTGAATCAATTAAAACTCTGGTACCAGAGCTAACGCCTAAGCTTTACTATCCTTCCCCATAATTTTCGTAAATTATTTATCCTTTTTGGTTGATCACGAAAGAAACCTCATTTCCACGTATATTACCGTTATTGGTACATAAAAGAAAAAGATTCAATTTTTGTAGTAACTCATCAAATGACGTGAACTCAATCACTGTATTATTGATGCAGAAATGGTTTTGTTTCTGGGAATAATATGCCTGTCTACTGATGGATTTAAATTAATTCAAAGCTCTTGTGTAGACTATCTCCTGTTAACTTTGTCCCCGAGTCTAGTTTATAATCCGAAGAAAATAATTTGTGGTTGCTCCAAAGGTGACGACGGCAGCTGAAATCTTCTCTTCGCAACAGAAATATGAAGTTTCAATTTACTTGCTCAGTGTTGTCACCTTCAGCGACCTCTAATGAATAGGAGGTTGGCATCTCAAAGCCCGATTAAAGGCAAGTGGGTCTGAGTGAGGTGATGGCTTTTAGGGATAAAGGTTAACTGAATTTTGGCCTGGCCTTAATGCAAGTAATTCTAAAGATGGCGTATTCAACGTCAGGGTGAATGACGAAGGGCTTGCGCTCCAAACTGCAGCTTTAGAATCTCTGTTCGGTAAAATTCATTAAATTATTCGATTCCTTGCCGTTGAATTTGAGACTGTTCAGTTATAACCCATGCATTTTGTTGCTTAGAGCCTATCCGCATTAGCAGACATAACTAGAATTGTCCTGGCAAAATCAAAGGAAAAATTTTGTCTTGACAAATTTTTGTCTCCTCTGTTGCATCTGCATCAAAAATGTCGAAGCTGTTAAATCTGTCAAATTCGGTTAACAGCCAAAAATAACATCGATACTATATTTCAATGTAATTTGTTCAATTTAGCTTCCTTTGCTTTGAGTGGGCACTTCTGGATCTTGTGCCACCTCTACTGCGGGTGTTACGAAAACGAAGACCCTCGAAAACGAAGACCTAAGACCTAAGACCCGGTCTTCGTTTTCGTACTACGAAAACGAAGACCCCCGGTGTTAAGGACATTAGCCAGAAGACTCATTTTTTGATTGATTATTGATTAGTTCACTAATTTTAGAATGATCTTAGATAGCCACATAGTTACAATGCTTATCTGTTTTTCTATATTTCCATTGGTTTTGTAATCGGACCTTTCAGCGTCACCACGCGCATATAAAAGGAAAATTTAGCGTCCCTTTAATCAGTTCTTCGTAAGTTTTGAATAGCCTTAGTAAACTTTCGCCCTTTCGTTTTCTCAACCTCTGGCACAAGCGGGACCGATATGTGAGTACCTTTGTAACTTTGTTTTTTCCTTTCCAGTCTTTTCAGTGTTGGGTGACAATATACAAACAAATATTGCAATGATCTGTATAGATTTAAGATTTAAAGGCCAAATTCTTGCCAATTTGCGAGTCAGTGAACGCCCATCATTTAGATAGAACAATGGGCTGTTTATCAGTCATCAAAACTCCTTTAATTTGTTTCCAAACTTTTGTTCTGTTTTACTTGTATTGTTAATCTCGTTATAGACTTAGAGCCCAGTATTTAACACGCGATTCTTTGATCACATATTCCGCGGCTTTTCGTTAGATTGATAGAACTTCGTTGTATTGTTGTTTCAGTTTACGATCGATCGTTCGATAGATTGATTGACTGTCAGAATAATCGTTATTTTCGTCATTGATTGTGGTTCGTGGTCGATTGCCTTTCAAGAATAAAGATTCGTGCAAACAGTCAACTTTGGGTTGTCATTTCGATCAGTAAAATAGTCCCAAACACCTCGTTAACCGCGTTTTGAAGCGACACGCCCTTGAACTTGAGAATTTAGATTTTGGTCGCCGTAAACGCTACACCCGGTCTTTGTTTTCTTACTACGAAAACGAAGACCCTGTAAACAGAAAACCGTAGAAATTACAAGTTAAACACACATTAAACAGTAACAACGCTTAGTGATATAATACATTACACTTCACGCGTTTCTCTCATCATCATACTGCCCGTATTATTGTACTGCCCGTATACGGCCCGTCTTGTCACTGTTCTTTTTCGCTATGCGAGCCAATTTGGTATTGATATTCTCGAGGGTTTCCTCGGGTAAACTTACCACACATATTATTATTCTGGAACAGCAGGCAGAATTCGAACGCTAGCCGCCTTTGATTTATGGTTAGCATTGCGTGACAGAATAATGGAGAAGGCGTTCTGTACAGGAGAACTTACCCTTAGGTTCTGTCAATAAATAATCAATTTCTACTGTATTTCGTAGCTAAAATAGATCCTGACGGTCGTTCAGCTTTCTCTGCTGGAAAATTCTCGTTAAAAAATAAGCAATTCTTTTGGCTAATGCAGGGTCTTCGTTTTCGTACTACGAAAACGAAGACCCCCGGTCTTCGTTTTCGAACTACGAAAACGAAGACCCTGTAAACAGAAAACCGTAAAAATTACAAGTTAAACGCACATTAAACAGTAACAACGCTTAGTAATATAATACATTACACTTCACGCGTTTCTTCCCATTACTGTACTGCCCGTATTATTTATACTGCCCGTATTATTATACGGCCCGTCTTGTCTGTTCTGTTTCGCTATGCGAGCCAATTTGGTGTTAATATTCTCGAGGGTTTCTTCGGGTAAACTTACCACACATATTATTATTCTGGAACAGCAGGCAGAATTCCAACGCCAGCCGCCTTTCATTTATAGTTAGCATCGCGTGACAGAATAACAGAGAAAGCTTTCTGTACAGGAAAAATGACTCTTAGGTTATGTCAATAAATAATCGATTTCTACTGCATTTCGTAGCTAAAATAGATTCTGACGGTCGTTAAGCTTTCTCTGCTGGAAAATTCTCGTTAAAAAATAAGCAATTCTTTTGGCTAATGCAGGGTCTTCGTTTTCGTAGTACGAAAACGAAGACCCTGTCTTCGTTTTCGTTTTCGTAGGGTCTTCGTTTTCGTAGTACGAAAACGAAGACCCTTTTTTAACAGTAGACAATCTTTTGACCACCAACGACAATATCGTCTTCTCTTACTGTATACGTCCGTCACGCAATGCGCGCTAGGCCGAAAAAGAGGGTACGCGCCCGAATTAAGCCTGCTTCACCTCATTGAGGCCCTAAAATATTCCGATCGCTCCTTCGACAGGGATGTCAGTTCCAAACTTGTAATCAATGCATAGAAAAACAAATCCAAGAGCCGAAAGCAGTGGTGGCTGAAGAAAGAACAAGAAAAATCACGCGCGCAAACTGTCTTAACATATCAAAAGCTGAAATAACAATTACTAGTGCTCGGGGTACTTCTAGAATCGTACTTTCAAGATTTATTTCTTTTCATTTGTATTAAAAAAATTGCGACTAACGGTTGAAATTGGTTAATTTCACGCCTAACGGCTATTTTTTCGCCGTTTTACGGCAAAGGACTAAACCCATTAAGACCCTCTTGAAAATCACTCGCCTCCAACTCCATCCTCGAAGACCCAGGGGCTGAGTCGATTTCAAGTTAGGGCATGAAGAGCCCCTGGGGACATTGTCTTACAAGACTAGTTCCAAACGATCGCAGTCGTTCTGCCATCTGATTGGTGCCAGAAAATCTTTGTGTTTTTCTGCCCAATCAGAGTGAAGTGTACTTTAGAAACCTTTCGTGTGTTTTAACACGGACATATATCCTGGTAGCTCAGTTGCTCGCTATGTTTGTTTGGACCGTGCGACGGAGATTTGCTTGAGGTGAAAAGTTTCAGTCTCAGCGAACAATGTAAGAGACATCGATCAGATTGTCCGTGAAAATTTTTACCAGAAATTATACTAAATAGTTTCACAGGTATCACTAGAGAACGTGTTTTCAAGTTTGCGAGGTTTGTATACAACACGATGGTTGAAGTCATTGATATGTCGCTTTAAACGTTAAACGAGATTTAACCTTAAATCTTTCTAGATTTTTTGCATAATTTGCTATGACTGAAACTTTGCCAATCCCGTGAAGTTATTTCGTCGCACGGGCCACGCAGGTATGTCGAGCAACTGGTACTTGCGTATCTTTCTGTGCTTGCCAAAATCTAATCTAATCTTCGCTTGAAAAAAAAGAAAAGCTAAGCGTGGAAACTTTTGTTTATTAGATGTGGGTAGATGACCCTGTATTACTAAGCTGACATTTGCAATAAAGCAAACCCGCCCTTTCCATCCAATATTTCTTGGTCTTTGGTTTTGTTTTTCCCATTGAAAGCAGCATCGGATCGATTCCCAATGATCAAAGGTATTTAACTTGGTCTTCAACAATCGACAGAAGAGGTGAAATGATAATGACCAAGGGACTAGAAGAGAATCCGTGGCCTTCCCAGCTCAAGAGTTTCAACACTCTAGGCAGCAGTTGAAAGATTAAACTCTTTCCAAACCACTTCGGTAACTGCCCGAAAACATCTCTCTTCACGATGTTCTCGTTAATAAGTTTTTGTTCAGATTTTAATTAGCTAACCGGAAACACAGCTAAGCTTTCTCTTAGCGCTTGCTGGAGGTCGTCCACGAACTTAACGTTCTCTGCAACCTTGGCCCTATTGTGACCGACTTTACTACAAAGCGAAGATTAGATTTTGGCGCGCACAGAAAGCAGAAAGCTACGTAGGCGAAAGCGCCAGTTGCTCGACCTACCTGCGTGGCCCGTGCGACGAAATAACTTCACGGGATTGGCAAAGTTTCAGTCACAGCAAATTACGCAAAAAATCTAGTAAATGTCGTTTAACGTTTAAAGCGACATATCAATGACTTCAACCATCGTGTTGTATACAAACCTCACAAACTTTAAAACACGTTCTCTCGTGATACCTGCGAAAGTATTCAGTATAATTTCCGGTAAAATTTTCGCGGACAATCTGATCGATCTCTCTTACATTGTGTGCTGAGACTGAAACTTTTCACCTCAAGCAAATCTCCGTCGCACGGTCCAAACAATCATAGCGAGCAACTGAGCTACTGGCATATATGTCCGTGTTAAAACACACGAAAGGTTTCTAAAGTACACCTCACTCTGATTGGGCAGAAAAACACAAAGATTTTCTGGCACCAATCAGATGGCAGAACGACTGCGACCGTTTGGAACTAGTCTTGTAAGACAATGTCCCCAGGGGCTCTTTATGCCCTGACTTGAAATCGACAGCCCCTGGGTCTCCAAGGATGCTCCAACTCGTGATGTACAATTTTTCTCCTGTTCTCCCAACATCCCTTGCGGGTTACTACGCCAATAGAAAGTGCCGCTTTTATTGCTATATGATTTCACTGTTCATATTTGATCACTCACTTAATTTTTTTAAATCTTCATAATGTTCTTCAACATCTCCACACGTTTATGCCTCTTATGACTATTAACATTATTAATAGACATTATTAATAAAGATCAATTTTGCACGAGGCAGTAATACAGCTGTTTTCCTAAGACACCTTTCCAGATTTTTTATTCTGAAGAATGAGCATCCAGCAGATGCAAGTCCTGTTAATTAACAGATTTCGCCCTGCTATAGTACCGTAACAAAGACGTTTATGAAATAAAAATGTCTTGATCGTATTTATCTTAAATCAACGCACAGTCGACTTCTCTTCTAATATATGTGTAGAACATATATCGAGGTTTATCGCAACATTTTTCTTTCTCCGAAACAAAAATCTTATGTACATTTAAGGTGTTCTCAACCGTCCCAACTGAAGCCAGTGTGGCTCGAATTTAACTTAGGACGTCTTTCACACTTTTCAACCAACACTGGACGAAAAAAATGGATTTGCCTGAGTAGCACATGTTGAGCAAATGTAACTGACAAATTTCACCTTTGCCTATAGAGTTACTCAGTGTTTCTCAGTGGCAAAGACCATCTATGCATTATATCTAGTCTGCTCCCCTTAGCAACGCTGGTAGATGTAACATTTGCAGCAAATATATTTGCCTATATCTGGTAAATGCTGGGCGCAGTTAAGCAGTTAACCTGTTAACCTTACTTTACAGCCCTCGCAAATATGTGGTCAAATTGATATTTTTGCCGATGTTTATGAGAGGTGGCAAAAGAGTGCAAACTTTGGACAGCACACAAGTTACATATAAATCGGGAGTTATACGTTCCTCCAGGTAAACTGGATCTACACCAGAGTCGTATGTTTATTGATCGTCTGCATAAATATTCAGCTCGGTACGTGTTACATGATAAAACAGATCATTTCTGAAAATATTAAATAAAATCGGTCCCAGTACACTTTCCTGCGGTACTCCTCGCCTGACTCGTTTCCAGGTAGGGTGAAAGTTTCTAAAGAAACTGTGCTGCGTCTGTGGGGGTAACAAGGTAATTTGGTTATATCAACTAAGTTGAAATTTTAAATTGGCCACCGTAACGAGTTAAAAAACTGACTTTTCGAGCGTTAGCTCTTCGTCAGAGTGAATGACGTGTCATTCATGAGGCGCGAAGAAAGGATTCGTAAAAGGAGAAGCGCAACGGGCTTCTAGGAAAAAATTCGTCACGCTCCATGTTCAACTAAAAACTCACAATGTTTTCAAAAGATGCATAGAGTGTGGGATCTTAAGATGAAATTTAAGAGAAATGTATCTCTGAATTTGTCTCACCGCTAATGAAAGGTTACTCAAAAACCTTACATGGGATTGGGCTTGAGATCGATTGTAAACGTTCCTCCGTCCGTCTGTCACGCAATGCAAGAGACTGAGAGGAGATTGCTATTTGATTTTCCACCACAATGCTGTGTAGCAGGGCTTCTGCAAAGTCTAAACTCGTTTTCTTGCCAAATCACAGAGTTGTATTTCACTCATGCCATGCCTTTGAATTGATCTAGTCAGCCATGGAATACAGCGGCTTTTCGTCGAGTAGGACAATATTTTTTCGACGGCTTTATTATGGCGAACGCGGATTGAAACGTCAAAAATACGTAATAAATAGACGATAGACACATAAACAAACCAGATGAGGGTATGAAAAGCCGGTTCTCGATTAAGATTGCTAAGATTTAATCGAATAATATTACACACACGGTAGGTTTTCTATTTCTATAATACACAAAATACTGAGAAAGTCAATACTCCTGCAATGCATCCTGGTTGAGCGTGGCCCTTTAACTCATTTATCGCGTGGTTACCTTGTGAGAGTGTAACTAAATCTATGAAAACTTAAGCAGACCCAAAGGTATACTTATTTCTTGAGTAATTCACGCGTGATTCTCATCAAAGATGGCGAAACAAAAATCGACGAATCAAAACGAGAAGGGACTAAGAGACAGAGGAGTGGTCTGTTCGACACCGCGGAAATACGTTTTGGTGACGTCACAGTGGTCAGTGGTCATCAACATTAGGCTGCCAAGTGCTTCCATGTGTTTTTGGACTGAGGTCGATGAAAACATCGGCCTTTTGCATGGTTTTAAGTCGGAAAATATCCATGATACTTCTCCTTGTTTGTTATAGTTGATCCTTTGAATGGGTTTCTAATAATAAAACCACGTCTTAACAAATAGCGGTACTGGGGAGTCATTTTGTTTGGAGTTTTGTGCTGTTTGCTGACTTAAGCTGGCCGTCGTTACGAAGTGCGATCGTGGTTCGTCAGTCGCCCTCGCCTTCAGAATTGTCAAAAACAGCGATAGTTATCCAGACAAAGCAAGAGATTAGTTCTGTAAGATAATTTTCCAGCGAGTCTGAAGACTGGTTGGATTTTTAAGTGTTATTAGCATGAAGCGATACACGTAATTATATAGTTGTGAAAATATTCACACTCACTTTGCGCCGACGTGCGGTGCCTTTTCATTTTGGAAATCATTCGCTTAGTTGAGAATTTTACTTTTCTAGACTGATTTTTCGCCATTCCACCTTTCTGATTTTCTGTGCCTTTAAGAACGGGTGTCCGTAACGCTCGAAACGTTAGCTTTTGTAATCGTTACGGTTGCCAATTTACCATTTCAAATTTGTTGATATATCCAAATTAAAATATGAAAACACTTGTTTATTTCATATACTTGCAGTTTTATCAACAAGTTATCTCTCATGAACAGAATAACGCCTGACTTAAGCTCATATAATGGTGATGTTTACAAAGGGAGTGGAAATCGAAGAAATTGTGATTTGTTTGTAATTGAGACCGTCCAACATGATTGGTTCATTTACAATTTATCTTGAATTAAGTCTTTATTGATATTAATCGATTGTAGATCTCCATTACTTGTCTTTGGTACGTTTGCTTGTACCTGTTACTACAACTGCTACTTTAATTTCCCAAACAGCTCTATTTGTTTTACACGAAAGCATTTTCAATGAAACCCACTTTTTTATTATGATTATGATTATTATTATTATATTTTTATAACTCAGTCATTTGAAACTTTTACAGGCACATGTATGTTTACCTGAAGTATATTCCACTATCTTGCATGTGCATTGCATTAATTTATGCAAATAATCAACTACTCTTCTTCTTCAATTCATTTTTTTTAGATTACCTTTGCATAGCTTTGCATAGTTTCCATGTGCTTAAGGAATCATATACATCACATGCTCTGAAGCACTGTAAGGATGATTAAGATCCCCATCAGTAATATTACATCATATCCCCACACTGAGAAAATCATTATGAAACATTCCTATTTGACTTGCAACCATTTTTTTTCAAGGTGGCAAAATATATGTATATTGCTGAAACTCATTGAGAATTTCTTATTGACTACAACTAGTATAGCCATACCAGTGCTCCCCTCCCCTGTAATAAGTTGGGAAAAGGATATCTGCATGGTGCTATCATTGCTCATGTTTGGGGATATCCCATCCCTGATTTTTATTTGACTAGATGGGCACAGCAGTACACAGGCTAATTACAAGCTTTTGGTTACTCCTCATGACTTACTGTTAACTGGGAATTGACAGCTGACTTAATCTAATCAATTTGCTCCTGAACATTTTTTAACTTCATTTGTTCGACTTCAGAAAATACTTCTGATAATTTCCCTCTGACATTTCTAATTTGGAAGATTAATCATCATAATCATTATGTTCTTTACACCTCATAAACACCAACAAGAGTTCTTTGTTTATAACTCAGGCAGCTTCTGAATATAAGAAATCAAGTTTAGAAGATAGTTGATTCATTCAAGGCAGGTGCACTACGAGAAAAGACAATGCAGTGCTTTATTCACATAGATTAAATTATATTATAATAATTATTTTACCTTACAGTAGTTTTGTTTCTTAAAAATTTGTTTTCTAGTAGTACCAAGACGGTAATGTTACTTTGTGAATCAGGGAGCTAAATAAAGCAGAAGTATTCTGTTAGCTCAGTATATTTTATGTTGCAGATGGCATTAAGTTAGTAAAGAAAGAAAAGAAAAAGCAAAAATAAATAAAATAAAATGATTAGTGAGGGAAAAGCAGCTTAAAAAAAAGACATACTACAAATTATTCATAATTGGAATGAGAAATACTTGTTGGGAAAGTAAAACTATTGCTCAGAAATAAAATTGCAGCTTCTCAGAAAAAAAAAAATTACAAACTAAGGTGCTAAAGTGAAAACTTCTTTATTATCATTATAATGAACATTTTGTACTTAAAGCATACCTCGGTTTATTCTTCCTCTAGTTGAGCCAGTCTTTGTACTTTTGGGGGCTTCAGTCCTATGCATGTTACAGTCGTAGGTTTTTTGGCCAACTATGATACATACAGTAACTAGTGGGGATAGGGTGGCCGTGCTACACGGGCATGTGTTGTCTTCTTTTCGGCGAATCTGACCGAAATGCCGTTGACATGCCGATTTATACGGCTCAAGCCACTGCTTTACAAACCTGATAGTGCAGCGTCCTCAGATCACCGCCTCGACCATTCAAAAATCGTCTCATTTTTAGCCTTGATGCATAAGCTCTTTTATAAACAAACCTTAGTTGCCACGGAGCCGCCAGCGAAAAACAACAATTTCATATCGTGTGCAACTTCAGTTCGGCTTTGGCAAATTATATAATTGAGCTTTAAAACTATCCAAAAGGTGAGCCGAGTTTCAAAGCTAAGTTTACAGTATTCTTTCTAAGTTTTGACTTTTTACGCTGTCGATTTGACTCACGGCGAAAAACATTGTAAAAGTTACCGGCATTTCGTGGATTCGTTGAGGTGTCCGGTGACCAGTAAAATACTGTATCGTGCCCTAAAAAACGTATTTCCGCGGTGTCGGTCTGTTCCCGCCAGCGGCCCTCTTTCCCGCCTTAATGGCCGGCGGAAAAGCCATTGCCGCCGGAGCCGTGTCCGGAACCGCTGGTTTTAGTGCCAAAAAAAGCTCTGGAAGCCATTACCAAAGAAATAAGAAAGCGATAATGGCATGAACTTATTCAGAATAAATTCCTTCTCTATTGTGCTCGAAAAAACTGCCCTAACTGTTTATTTTATAGAATCAGTTGCACAACAAACACCTAAATTCAAAGAATTTAAGGCCTGAAGTTGAAATTATGAAATCGACATGTTCAAGTCCTGAATTTTCAATTGTTTGAAACAGAATCATAGCAGAAAATAACATGCAATCTGCATCGGAGCAGTTTTTGAGTAACTACAGCATCCAAGTCCAATACTTTAAAAATTACCAGGTTGCTCGTTTTGCGTTGGACAATGCAGCAGAAATTCAATAAATTTGCTGTTTCTAGGATCCAGTGAAACCAAGATCACGCTTTCCTCCGTTTTACAACTGGAAAACCTAACAGAACCCGTTAAACGCGGTATTCCTCTCGAGGGAACAGCCATAATTTTAGAAGTTATATCGTTTTTGTCCCAGAGTACGACACCAGAAAAGGAAAAATAACCCAAAAACCTAACCAAAGTGCTCCCTATTAAAGAAACGTCTTGAAAAAGCGACTTAAAGTATTCAAACACAACTGAAAAGAGCGCTGGAACAAGTTTCTGAAGAGCAACCGAAGCTTATTGAATAATCAACTTGAACATCGAGTTAATGGCCACCGATGGCAAACGCCACGCTTAATGTATTCTGGTAAAAACTTGGTGTTTAAAAGCATCCCATATAAATTCTGAGATGTCCAATGTTGTGCAAAATTCAACTCAGTAATGACCCATTAACTTGCTTAATAACCCGGTGGGGAGTGATGCAACATAATAGTTTTCAAAAACTCGCCGAGATATTTGTTCCCAACTTAAACCTGTTGAGTTGTCAGTCTGGCATAGGTCCTGCGTGTGCCTTTCGAGGCGACTTGTGCACCATCAGTTTTCATTTGTGTAGACAGTATGTAATTACCAGATTTATCTATCTTCCTTTGTCACTGATGTTATCAGACGAGATCACTGAATTCCCGGTCCTTAGCCCTTGACGTGGTCGCATATAGAATTTACAAGCGCTATCGCAATTTTAACGTTTATACGTTTACTATATAAAATCATTTGTTGGTACAGTCGTACAAAGCAACCGTTCTGTGGTCTGTGATTTCGAGGTCTGCGTTTTCGAGACACCCTTTTTCAGCAGTTGAACACCAAAATAGCGCTAACTCGCCGAAAACGCTTCAAAAATGGCCTGAGACCTTGGTAATCAACAAAGAAAAAACAAAGTAAAAAACAAGGCAATAAGGTAAGTCCATTCTATTTCAAAACGAGACATTTTTTCTCTCTTTTAAGGCAAACCGATAACATCCCATACAAACCTCTAGAAATATAAAACGTTGCGCAACACTGTAAGAATCATGTCCGCTTTTCTAGTAGTGAGCGGTTAGGTGGAAAATGAAAAGTGTGGAAAGTGCGGAGTGCGGGGTGTGGAAAATGAGGAGTGTGGAAAATGAGGAGTGTGGAAAATGAGGAGTGTGGAAAATGAGGAGTGTGGAAAATGAGGAGTGTGGAAAATGAGGAGTGGGGAAAATGCGGAGTGTTGAAAATATGTCTATAGATGTAGATGTCTGCATAAGTTAATAAGTTGTCTGACTTCGTCAATTTCATAGAAAATACGGAGGTTCCGGAGAACGTAATACGTTATTCATTTACGTTGTGTCCTCAATTAGCGTCAGCTAAATACATTGACACATAAATAAATTTTATCATCATCATCATCATCAAGTTACAAGCTGGACCGGTCAACCCGTCGTGCCGCTCAAGGCGCCGGATGCAGGTGATACATGTACGAGCAAGCAGAAGGTGATGAACGTTTCCGAAAAGAAAGGCGACTAGTGGGAAGTGAGGAAAAAACGTAAATCACGAGAAGAAGCGAGAGAGGACGAAATTTTGGCAAAGAGAATTATGACTGAAGGAGGTGACATAAGAAAGGATTTGTATGGAACGCCATAACTGTCTTATGATATTTTGTTTTCTTATCCGTGGTGCTTTTCTTATCTTTTTCGGTGCTTGTATCAAGATATGTGGTGCTCTGGTTGCTATAATCGGTGCCAGTCACCTTATACTCTGCTCTTTATCCAAGGTACTCGGTACTTTCAACATTATACCTGGTGGGAAAGCCATTATTAATCACTGCTAACCGCTTTATACTCGGTGCTTGGATCAATTTTAGCGTTGCAGCTTTCTTTATATTCGGTGAATAGTTTGCCATGCTCTGTGCTCTTTACGTAGTCAGTTTGCACCTGATTTGTGGTTAGTTTAGCATCTGGTTTGGTGCAAACATCTTGCTACTCGGTGCAAACAACTTGCTACTCGGTGCCCAGCGATTCGGTTCATACAGCATTATATTCGGTGCATTTGCAATATGGTATTCGCTGAGCCAGTATATCTGGTCATCTAAACTACTCCAAAGCACATGCTCACATCGTATTCGTGAGACTGGTCCTCAAAGCCCACCGTTTCGATTCATCACGTGGTCAGCGTGCGGCTACGGTCAGTGAACATGTACGATACATGACGTACACACCGATAACGCGCCAAGAGCAATTTCTTCCCGCCTTCGTATAAACCGTAACCTTACAGGTCATTTTTATCTATTAAATTTATGGATGACATACTTCGAGAACTGAATTTGGGAACTCTATTTGACAGATTCAGTGATGAGAACGTGGAAGTTAACACCGTAATTTCAGCTTCAGACAGCGAGTTAGCTCGACTTGGTGTTTGTCATCGGCGAACGTAGACGTCTTCGCAATCTTTGCAAAGCAAGGAAGCAGGCAGATTCCGAAGTTTCCCATGCATCCACATCAAGAAATTGAGAAGAGCGATTAGCTTTGTTTAATCCGCGAATGCAAGGGAAAGTAGCCTCTGGGAGTGATTATAACCGAAGAAAAACAACCACAAGGTCGAAGCTATGGACCGCTCACTTTGTTTGTTTAGCCGACCGGTTTTGTTTTAAAACGCCTACATCAGTTGAAAAGCAAATAATTTTCAAAGCTGGACTTGGACTGAAGAAGATTAAGCTCGATCTTGAAGACGATGAGAATACCGTTAAGGAAAAGATTAGCTCAGATGCCTTGGATAGTCAAGGGGAACCAGAAGGATTTCCCGCCCTTCGAACATGTGGCGGCTTTGATTTATTGCAGTGCATTAATGCTGTACCCTTTGAAGTTCCTGACTTTGCAGATCATAAAGGCAGTTTTTGTGAATTGCCTTGAGACCCTTTTTCTTAGTGGCTACTACCCTTATGATGTCTTGAAGTTGGCACCGTTAAGTAGTCCATTCATCGGTTGTGGACTGATTTAAACCAGTGATAATAATATGAGTAACTCATACTAAATGACAACTAGGCAGGTTTGTTTAACCCTTCAACCGCCAATATCAATATGCTCTATTCTCCTCACCATAGTCCCTGTGTATCTTGTGATAGCAGTGGTATGCTGTCAGGAGAAATTGCTGGCCACGGGCTATTGGGGCTTAAAGGGTTAAAGTGTAAATCTAGTTAGATGTACAGCAAACAGTTTCTTGTTTGAACTTGCTTAGAATCTTGGTTTTTCAGTTAACATACTTCTGGCTAGATGCCTTTCACAGCAAAAAAGTGACTGATATTTTACTATAAATTTTCAAAGCTGCAATTTGTCTAATCAATCACATTTCCCCTGTTGTTTGGAAATCAAGATTGTAATAAGGTTCTACAAAGAATCACCAAGGTTAGTTTCCTTTGTGTCTTTGAATAACTTCAGCTGCTGTTTGAAAGTCTTCACTTACATGGTTGAAGGATGTGTATGTTTTTGAATAAAGTTCAGTTTTGCAAGGTTCATCAATTTCAATTACCAGCGGACAAAACATTGGCCTGTTGTCCCTGTCTTCATCATCAGTGACATTTCCTTCTACACCATAATTATTAAGATACAACATTGAGACATCTGGCCCAGGATCTTGCATCTGTCCAGCCAACCACAGCCGAAGTGGACTAGACCTCGTGGTCCGAATGCGATGGCGAGACCAGGCATTTTGCCATATTTTCAATTTCTCGTTGATCTTAGGTAAATATATGAAGTGAAGTGCAGCAAGATGAACGTCACTTAAAGGGTCAAGGATTTGGTTGTCTTCCATGAAGTAAAACAGGTCATAATAAAAACCCAAAAGTCCTTCATACACATCCCTCCATAAACGTTCTATGCGTTGGTTATTTGTGCTTTTTCCTGTAATCATGCTACCTCGGTTACCCCCTCTGTATTCAATCCTAAAATCAGCTATGCCAACATTCTCTAAAGCCTTGTCACTTCGAACCCTACTTGGTATACCAAACTGATGAACAGCATCTAAAAAGCATCATCTGAGAATAGTAGCAGCCGAATTGTTACTAGTGCACTCCAGCATTACGGGCAACCGGCTAAATCCGTCTATTCCACCTACAATAACAAAATTCCAACGAATTAGCTTGTGATTGGTATCAACCTGCCATAACTCATTAGGACCCTTCACATTGTACACTCTTCTTGGAGACGTCCTTTTGTTCGTTCTTGGACACCTAATCCATGTACTCTGTGTAAGCTATCTCTCAGCCGCATTCGTTGAACCTTAACCCCGTTTTCATACAATAGCTGTTTCAGGAGTACCTCACCGCAACGTGGAAATTATTTCGTTGTTTCATGCACTTGGTGATCAAGTTCCTCGTCAGATATGTTGGAAAACTGTAATTTGCTTAGCCCGTAAAGTCTCATTCGGCGGTAAATCAAAAATTAAACGAGACTTACCTTAAGTCGATGTTTGATTGGGATTCTGCCGAGTCATCAGTAGCACAAGAAGTCACGTGAGAAAGCACCAGCCGCTCAAGTGGTCAGTCTTTAAAGCCTTGAGTGTGCTAATCAGGTGAATAGTAGCACAAGAAGTGTGGGCGGGTATAAATACCTCTACAGGGTATGGGCGTGACTTCTTGTGCTACTGATGACTCGGCAGAATCCCAATCAAACATCGACTTAAGGTAAGTCTCGTTTAATTTTTGATTCTGCCTCGTCATCATACGCACTACGAAGTCACGTGAGATTTCAAAGCAACTGATAGCACACGCTATAATCAGAAGAAGCTCTTTAATACCAATTTAACTTAAGCTGAGTACCCTGTTAGTAAACAAGGAACCTTGTTCAATCTCCCTATCATAAAACCGAGCGAAAGTGGCTGCTGAACTCCACCCAGCAGTTTGCATTATCTCAGCAAGGGAGGCATTGTTGACCTTAGCCTTGGAGGTTGCAGCTGAGCGGGTACTATGAGGCTTGTAAACATTAATACTTATGCCAGCCTTCAACATCATTTGCTGGATCCAGCGTCTTATTGTGTCTCTGCTGGCTCTCTTATGTGGTTTCTGATGAGTTATGAGCAAATGAGATTCACTGCCACGTAGTGACTTAGTCTTATCAAGGTATACTGAACAAGCATTGACTACACAAAGGTTGCGGTCATGTGGGTACGCATATAACTTAACAACTAATTCAGAGGTTGACCTGCCAAGTTTGCTTTGTTTTAAATTACTATCAAGCAGAAACGTATAAGCAGTCTCCTCTTGTACCATGTTCAGAGTGTCTAAAAAGTACAATGACTGCCCTCTCTGGGCTGTGGTTAAAGCAACTAACATCACGAGTTTCAATGTCAAGTCCTTAAGACAGAGTTCTTGGGAGTTGCCCATAGTGCCAATGTACTGGAGTACCAAGTTGACATCCCAAGTTTTTCCATAACGAGGAAGAGGGGGCCTACTTTGGAAGACGCCCTTCATGAACCTCTTGACATCAGGGTGCCCACCAAAGGTATGGTGAACTGAGTCAGGACTGTCTAAAATAGCAGACAGGGCACATCTTGCAGAGTTTATACTGCTGTAGCTCAATCCTTCATCATAAAGGGTTGTCAAAAATTCCACAGCCAAACCTATAGTAGGGCAAATAGGATCCGCTTGCCTTTTAGTGCAGAAGAAAAGCCATTTCCTGATGTGGGCATCATACTGTTTCTGGGATGACTGGCGCCAGGATTGCAAGACAATGTTGGTTGCTCTTTCAGAAAAGCCTCTGTTTTCGTAGAGTCTCCGCATAAATGACATGCTAACAGATTCAGCTTTTTCCTCAGTGGATGAAGTTTCTGGCACCCTGGTAGTGTTAGGAGTGTTGCCCTGGGTGTGATGATCAGTGGAGGAGCCACAAGTAGTCGCATCAGTTTGGGATACCAGCTTTGGCATGTCCAGAAGGGCACCACCAGTATTCCCTCTGCTTTGTTTGCTTGAATTTTTTCCAGACATTTCCCAATCAGACTAAATGGAGGGAAAGCATAAAAGAAGAAAGTATTCCAGTTGGCAGAGAATGCATCAACAAACAGTGCATCTGGATCAGGCCTCCAGGAGGCATAGACTGTACATTGTTTATTTAAGCGAGATGCAAACAAATCAATGCTTGGCTGACCAAGTCGCTTGGTTATTGACTGGTATATTTTTGACTCTAACTTCCATTCAGTATGGTCATTAAAGTGCCTAGATTCTCTATCTGCTTCAGTGTTTTCACATCCTGGCAGATGTGAGGCACTTAACCAAATGTTATGCTCAACACAATAATCCCATATGTGTTTTGTGACTGAGTTGCAGTCGGGGGACTTTGAGCCACCCATATTGTTGATATAACAAACTGCCGTGGTATTATCACATTGAACCCGAATGTGCAAATTAGCACATTCTCCACATAAAGCCTTTAACGTTAAGAGTACAGCCAATAATTCTAGATAGTTAATGTGATGGGGTGCTTCCTGTTGGTTCCACCTCCCCCCTGTTCTCTGGTCTCCCCTCACACCTCCCCAGCCATGGGTAGAGGCATCAGTTTGAATGAGGAGTTCTGGTTCACCATGAGAAATAAGTTTGTTTGAGGTATCCACATTAGTTATCCACCAATTGAGTTCTTCCCTAGAACTGGGGGAGAGGGTCATTGAAGACCCAAAGTTGCCTTTGTTTTCTCTCAAGGCATTAGATTTATCTCTTTCAAGACTGCGATAGTGTAAAGGGCCAAGTTCTACCCCTGGCAAACTTGACACTAGCAGCCCAATGACCTCTGCCACTTGTTGGACTGTGCAGTTCTCTTTGTTAACTAGGTTGAGACAGGCATTTTTCAGTTTCTCCTTTCGGCTGTCAGTAAGCTGCACAGTCATTGTGATTGAGTTAAGTACAAATCCCAGGCATGTCAAGACCTGAGATGGTACAAGCACTGATTTTTCTTCGTGAATAGGAAACCCAAGTTCCCTGAGCAACATAACAGTTTCTAGTACATTTTCGTAACATTCCCCGTATGAAGCTCCTTGAAGGTAGCAATCATCTATGTACAAGGAAGACAAATAACCTTTTTGCCTGAGTACATTAAACACTGGTTTTAACAGTTTTGTAAAAATTCTAGGGGCGGATGCCAACCCATTTGGTAGGCAGGTATATTGATACAATTTGTCCCGCCACATGAATTTCAAGTATTTTTGATGTTCTATGGCAATTGGCACTGTATAGTATGCATCTCTTATATCAACAGATGCCATAAAACATCCTTGGGTCATTAGATCTGTCACTGTCTTGAGTGAGTCCATTTTGAAGTGCCGGTAAACAATGAACTGGTTTAACTCCTTTAAATTTAGGATCATCCTGTAGTCCACTCCATTCTTTTTGAGTCTAAGGAAAATGGATGATACAAATTCTCCCTGAGAGTGAGTAGACTCCATAATTACACCTTTATTAAGGAGTTTAACAATTTCAGAATCTATAATAGCAGATTCGGTATCATTGAATTTGATGACCTTATAACCCAGTTCCTGTACTGGGGATACATCATCTACGAACTCTAAATGACAGTGCTCAACCCAATCTAAAACTTCTGGGTCGTCAGTTATATCTCTCCATGCTGGGACAAATTGTTGCAATCTACCAGCTCGAAAATAACTTGTGCTATAGCTTACCTCATTTAAGGGGTTTTCTGGCCCTATTTGTTTGGCCTCCTCCCCTCGTCCTTTTTGTTGTAAGGGGGGCCGGGCCTTTTCCAGTTTAAATGTTTATTGATCTGAGTGCCTGGACCACGCGAGGAGTACTTGTAGCCAAATCCTTTGGACTTTGCGTGTTTGTAACCTCTGTATCCATTGCTTTTGTGGCCTTCCACTTTGGGGTTAAGCTTTTTGCTGACCTTGGTCGCTTCCGCGAGATCTTTCAGTTGTTTAGACAAATCGGCATCATTGCCAAACAAGAAGTCTGTGAATGGGACCGAGCTGGAGCACAAATGCTTGTAGTCTTCGTTTAGCTCGGGCTTGATGTTCTCCCGGCGCCGCATGTTTAACTCGAAATTAGCGGCACCTATCAGAGCAATGGCATCAGTGGCCGCTCTTATTAAATCAGGGGCATCCAAGGCATCTTTGGGAATTTTATCCCGTGCCTGCACAAGTTTCTCAGCCATAGAAACTACAGGAATGAGCCCTTTGACAAGGTTGGATTGCACTCGTTGCAACTTGATATCAGCAGACCTCGTGTCGGGTTTAAGTTTATCCCAAATGAGATGGTTGACCTTCGTGCTGGTGAGACATTCACAGTTTTCTGGCGTATTATAGCGATTCTGTGTCGCCGTCAGAACTTCGTCCGTAAGCTTTTCTCTCATTAAGCCATGGACAATTTTGGCGATCTGCTCATTTATAGCAGGAGCCTTCTTTTGATCAAGTTTGAGATCGTTCGCAATGCCTGACAGTAGGCCAATTTCCCCATCAGGAACATCACGCTGAGATTCAGAGCTCTGATTTATCAGAGTGTTAATGCTCTGCTCAGTTGTTTGAGAGCTTGTAGGCTTTTTAGCCCCACTATTTGACGCTGCGGACCCAGATTGCTGGTTTTTGTCCGACTGCTGTGTGGATCGTTGGTCCATGTAGGCGGCTATTTCTAGCTGTTCTTCAGTTTCAGCATTTTCCTCTAAAGAACCTTCCTCGATTGCGAGGTGGTCAATGGTGTCCTTCATCTGACCGAGGGATTCAGTCATGGTAAACTTCAGTGAAGTGATGGAAGAAACTAGCAGCTCGCTCATGGAACTGATGGCCGCGACGATGGCCGACTCGCTGTTGCTTGGCGCAGCGCCATTTTCAGCAAGTTGAGATTCTGTCATTTTCGGCTCTATTGACGATTTGTTTTGCTTCCAGTTTGGTACGTAGACACCTTCTAATGTACCTCACGGCTAAATTTAGAAAATTTTCCGAATTAACTGTTCTAACACCGCGCCCGTTTTTTGTGCTGACCGACTCGAGCAAGGCGGGAAGTGCACTGACCACTTGAGCGGCTGGTGCTTTCTCACGTGACTTCGTAGTGCGTATGATGACGAGGCAGAATCGTACTTTCAGATACTGACATCATATTAGCAATTTCTGAGATAGGGAAGTCTTCTTCCAAATAACATTCAAGCACTGACTTTGGAATATCGAAAGCAGGAGGTCCGAGAGCACTTGGAAATTTCATTGGTTGTTCCGCACCAAACGTTACACAGGCTATTTTTAAAGTCATTATGTCGCACCGATTTTGTAGGCCAAGTTCCTTGAGTTCATGCAGGGACAGTTTACAAACAATGTCAGGCGATATTTTTTCTTCTTCGAACCGATCTATCAAACCGTCCATTTTCAATTTTCTCAACACCGAAGAAATAGTCACCATGGTCGCCATTTTGTGATTGGTGTATATACGTCATGTTCGCTGACCGCAGATATCGCCAATTCGCGTCCCAGAGCCGCACGCTGACTACGAGATGAATCGAAACGGTGGGCTCTGGAGACCAGTCTTACGAATACGATGTGAGCATGTGCTTTGGAGTAGTTTAGATGACCAGATATACTGGCTCAGCGAACACCATGTTGCAAATGCACCGATTATAATGCTGTATGAACCGAATCGCTGAGCAACGAGTAGCAAGTTGTTTGCACCGAGTAGCAAGATGTTCGCACCAAACCAGAAGCTAAACTGACCACAAATCAGGTGCAAACTGACTACGTAAAAAGCACAGAGCATGGCAAACTATTCACCGAATATAAAGAAAGCTGCACCGCTAAAATTGATCCAAGCACCGAGTATAAAGCGGTTAGCAGTGATTATAATGGCTTTCACACCAGGTATAATGTGGAAATTACCGAGTACCTATATATAAAGAAGCGATTACACATTAAACACACAATAAACGTGGGAAAGCGGTAGAGCTTACAGAATTGTGGAGTCAAAAGAAATATCATGGTTCCCTGTCTTATTTCTCTCTCTGAAAATGAGGTTTTGCTTCGCTTAGTTTCCATGATGCACCTATCACGCCTATTAGAATTTTCTGCAAGGAAATGTTTTGTTTGTGATAACACATCGGGGAGAGGCCAATTTGGAATGATTGTGAGATGTTTATTGTCCTTTATAGTGTCACGGAAAGAACTGAAAAAAGTACATCTCAGGCTCTGCGGTATTAAATACGTATGACGCACGATCCTTCGAAGTAGATGGCGCTTGTTAGCTCAATTGGTATAGCGCTGCACTAGTATCGCAGAGGTCAGTGGTTCGAATCCCGTACAGGCCTGAATTTTTTTTTTCAGGTCTGATTTTCGCTATTGCATAAATAGTGCTATCTACTGCGAAGGATCGTGTATCATACGTGTTGTTGGTAATGTTGTTTTTAAATCTTTTAAATGTAGGATTCTCTCGTTCCCATCTCGCGCACTTTTAGGATTCTCTTTCTTTGGATTGTCTCGTTAGTATAAAGAGCCACTTTTAGAATTAATCTTTCATTCAATTGTTACCGCGTACTATGTACTCCGCGTACTTCTATGATATTCTTTTATTGGATTGTAATCAGTTAGTAGCTCGTGAACTTTTGGGATTCTCATGCATTCATTCTATTGAAATGTTGGTCTTCTGTGATGCTCTAGCGATACTCTGGAATAACAGCCGGCTGCTTGGTAGAGTATGAGAAAGAACAGACTTTGATAAATTGAATTAAGGAAGTGTATCGATAAAAATTATTTATTCATTTCCCAGCTCATACGCAAATGCAAAAGAAGAGTTTAAGAGTGTAATTAGTAAATAAAAAAAGAATTATATATAGAATAGTTGGACGATGTTTGAATCAGCGCACACACTCGATACTGTTGTCTTTCGATCTTGCAGTCTTTGTCTTGGTACAGTCTAATAATGTTATTACCGAATTTAAAGTTAAGTTCTAACAATCGAAATAAATTTCACCAGTTGAAATTCTACAAATGACCGTTCTTTCGCTGAAAAAAAAAAAACTCCGGAAAATATTAAAACGCTTCTTATGCTTACAAACTTTAAAAACTTTCCGTACAGATTATCAGATCGCAACCGCGTTAGTAGGCCAAATCTTGCCACAAAAATCGAGTTTTCTCCGTCTTAAGTAAAAGAGGTACATGGGAAGCTCTGAATACGGCAACACCGCAAACAAAATAGAAAAAAACACCGCACCACCGCAAGAAATATTATAAACACACCGCCACCGCGATATAAAAGAAAAACCAACAGGATTTACTTGGTCTGGTCTCACTCATCTTTACCACGCGCTGGTCTTTGACTGGCCCATTGCGCGTACGGTAGAGCTCCATATATAGGTCAAGTAAAATATAAACGAACACAGAGCCTGGAGACAATCAACCAATGATCAAAGATTAAGTCGGATTATCAAAAGGTTTAAAGAATACATTGCAACACCGTCGCTTTTGAAGTTACAAAAATCATACACTCTAAGGTTTGAATCACCTTAGCACCGCAACGCAAGTTGTTCTTCACAGCCATACCGTATTAAAAAAAAAGGGTCAACAAGTAACACCGCAAACCTCAATGTCCCCCCTCCAGTAGTAGTCTACGATTTGAGCTTTCATCTAGCATATCGCTATTTCTCGTTTGCTTTTTTTAAAAATTTCTTCTTAATTTCTCTGTGTCATTGCTTTCATTCAGCGACAAATTAAATAGAGCCTTCGCTCTTCTGGCTGGCAGTTCATTCAGTTTCCGGCGCTGACCAATTGACTCTCCTTTTACATGACCCGATAGGGGGAGGATGACAGTTATTGAAAAAGAGTTGTGGGTGTCTAAATATGCGTAGGCAGTCATGGAAAATAGTTGCAAATAAATCGTCAATACATGTGCTCCCACTTTTTAGTCTCAGGAAGCATTTATGGCCGCACGAAATAAGATAATGACAATACACAGTTTATTGTATCAATTTTCTTTTTATTATTCAACTGACCTGATTCGAGTTACAATGAATTCAGGGCATTGACTGTAAGTAATGAAAATGCTTCCATCTTACAAAGAGTTATTTAACCTTCATAGGGTTAACGTGAGCCGCAGCATGTTCTTCCAGCTTGACCATAAAACCTTTTTCCTTATGGCCAAGGTCGGTCCTCACAATGTGATGTTCTATAACATGATTGGGGGGCAATGTGACCGGCTTCTCTGGTCTGTGAAAAAAAAGAAAATAATTAAAAGAAAGAAAAAAAAAAGGGCAAAGAAACAAAAAAAACCAAAATAACAATTAAAAACAACTACGAAAAAATAGACAACACTTGCTTTATGAACAACTCTAATGAAACTTTGCCTTTAATTTACTCAGTATTTAGTAACTTTATAGCAATTTAATTTAGTAATTTACTCAACAATTCTTTTGATCATTCAATGGTTACTTTGTCCATCGCCCTTACTTGTAGAGTTCACTCATTCGATACCGAATATTTTTTTTTTAAAGATGAATTGTTACTCTGCCTTACTGTTGAGGCCCTCCTCATCCCTGGGTTCTCTTTAACTTCTTTAATTTTGGGACTCACAAAACTGAAGGGAGCCATATATGCAAAAAGGACGTTTCACAATCGTCCGAGCCGACGCAGACAAAAAAATCTTACTTGTAAGTAGAGTGAAACTGGCATCTGTGGTAACCACCACCTTCGAGCAGAACAAACTGAGTCACATCACCTCTCAACAGCTCTTTAGACACAGTCATTTTTTCGAAGGACTTATCCCAGCCAGTTGACTTCTTTTTCATTATGGGTCCATCAGCGGGAAAGTTTACGCCATGATAGATGGAATTGTGGATGAAGCAATTTCCTTCCAGACTGCAAAATTGAGAAAACTCTGGGGTATCAGTTAAAAATAAAGGTTAAATATTCTTGCAGCTGCGTCAAATAATAATACTGCAATGTGCATACCCTATAGAGCAATGCTTAAAAGCCTAGTCATAAATTTAGTCATTTTCCAGTTTTAGCCCTCTTACTCACAAATGCCGTCTTACATGATGAGGCCAAAACTCCTCTCAAACTGAAGTAGGTTACAATATTTTTTATGTGGTTTTTCCCAACCTGTGTGTCGACAAAATGAGTTTTTGGGAGAGAATCACAACTAAATTGCATCTTCAAAACGGCCACTCCCTGCTCTATGTCAAAAATATTCTTGAAGAATTCGTTTCTTTTAAAAATGTTCTCTAACTGCCATGCAAGAAATTACATTTATATCGAACGTTCAACTGGCTGTGGCAACTCCTCCATCCTCAAATATGAATGACCTTTCATATGACATTCCATCTGGATAGGACTGCTTGAAATAGTCAGTCATGCCTGGAGGATACTTAGTGAAGCATCTGTTTCCATATTGAAACGCTGTCGACAGTATGTCAAAGGAGAATGGAAGGAGCTTTCCCTTTGGCTTGATGATGCATAATTCGCTCATCTGTGTCCCCCTAAACATGAAAAGATGAAAAGTGTCTTGGAAATTGTTTTCAGAAACGGCTCATGTATAACTGGAAATGCACGAGAGTTCAGTAGAGGGAACCAAATATTTATTATCACAATTTGAACTCAATAAGACAATACTGCACAACCTTTCATGTAAGAGATTAAAGTATGGTAAATGGGTTTAGTTGTGACTGAGCTTCTCGCCTGATTCTGGAAGTTGATGAAGAAGTCGATGTCATGGACCATAGGTAATTTGCAAACTCGAATAGAAACAAGGTCATGGTTTATGACTGAAAATCTTCTTATTAATCTTTGGGCAGAATCCTCCTTCTCTATCCCCCGATGTCCTCTTGTTTGTAATGCATGGTAATGAAATAATCTAAGATGTTCTGTTTTTTAATTAAGAGACACTTACTCGTAAGGGTTTCCAATTCCTTCACCTTCGATCGTGAATTCATGGCCATTGACACTGCCTTCCATATGATATTTCGTCCTCATTTCGTTTGTGATACCCTGAATAAGTAAAAGGAAAAAGGAAAAAAAAAAAATTTTAACTGACATTAATAATTCTGAGACCTTAGCTGATTTTCCAGCGGATTACATGTATTGTTACACATTATTTCAAGTAATGGTCATTTTTTTTTCTACAATTAAGATGCATTTTGAGCCCCTTGAGCCATATCAAATCATCACAACATTTGTGCGTGTTTCGGTATGAATTTGATTTTCTTACTCTTTGACCGTCTTTTAAAATTTAACCTTGAACGGTAAAAGTTTATAAAAACTCTAGACTGAATTTCTCTCCAAGGTGAGTTGGAAGCTCGAAGAAATGCAAAATGAATTAAAGGAGCCCATGACTGATACATGAAGTCAGGTTAACTAGTTAAGCTAAACAATAGGATCAATAGTTTTTCGTATGGCATGTTTCTGTCTGTGGTCTGTGGGGCATGCATCTGTTCCAATAACTTTTCCCTTTGCAATTGCGAATCCTAATTGAGAACATGTCAGAACATCCAGTCACCTACGAGGATCATTGCTTTATTTAATTTTCATCCACTGGTCAAATGAAATTCATTTCATTAAAGAATAAGGTCAGATTCCTTCACGGGAAAGGATAACCGTGGGGACTTCTAGTTAGTAGTAGCAGCACCCAACTGGTATCTAGGAGGCACAAGTTTAAATCCTGTCGAAACCTGAATTTTTCAAAGCCTATTTTCTATAATTGCTAAAATTGCAACTCACCTGCCAGGATCACTACTTTCCTTGATTTTAGTGTCAGGTCATAACGTTTGTAGAGCATGTTTTGGGTGTGGCAGAGCGGTTTGCGTTAAGACGATTTTATGTTATTCCTCGTTAGCAGGGTAAATTCAGGTGCAGCTGTCCTTGCTTAGTTAATTACTAGATTTCACTCACTTGCTTTGAATGAGACATGTTGAGGATAAATGGCTTGATTTTCAAAACTTGATTACGAGTTGAGATAATCTGTTGTAGTTCACTCCGTCGCCGACCAAGCTGAACTGACTGCAGTGTCAGGGTGGATTGATGTTAAAGCTAAATAGAACAAACAAACAATCATTGATGATGATGATCCCACGTGAACAATCATGTGATTTTTAATGATGAACCCACGTGAACTATCATGTTATTTTTAATGATAAGGATCCCACATGATATATCATGTGAAATTTAACAATTGGTTCATGCTTAACGCGCGTGCATTGTTGAGGTTTTCAAAGCTAAGAGCTCCAAAGCCAAATAGTCTAATGCATTTATCGTTTTTTCGAATGGAATCTCATTTAGGATACTTATTTATCATTTGGGTGCCAAAACGTCTGTCAATCGGAATGGAACAGAAAAAGAAATTTGAAAGATTTGAAACCTCGCGGCTAAGCTCTACGAGAACTTTGCAGCAAAGTAAAATTGCACGTGTCATCTTGTATAGACACGGCCGTCGTAATAGCTTTTAAGAAAGTAGATAGGATTTGCACGCACGTACTGCGTTGTGACGCGGCATAAACTTATTTCCTGCAGTGTTACTTTAAGATGAATGATTATGTAATCATGGAAGATAAACACACACTCTAACCTTTCGAGTGCATACTTCGATCTCTTACTTGATTTCGTAAAATTTGACTACTAATCAATATATTTAGAGGCACTTTCAAACCTTCTAAAATAAAAGTAATATTTCGATTCCTTGTCGTTGGATAGGAGACTGTAAGAAAGATGGAAAACTCGCTTATGGAAAAAAAAAATTTCTTTTTGTAATTAACTTGCCGTCTAAGTAATGTATTATTAAATTAATTACTGCTTTTCTTCTGGCAAAGATAAAAAAGAAGAAAAAAGCACTTTCAAAGATGGTACACAGACATAACTGATAACCGATTCAAACAATTTGGTTTTATCGACTGATTCGATTATGTGAATTGGTCACTTTAGTGTATGTAATTCTAAAGATGGCGTTTTGAGCGTCAAGGTGAATGACGAAGGGCTTACGCTCCAAAAGTCAGCTTTAGAATCTCTGTTCGACGATCTACTAACTATGGTTGGATGAAAATTCCCAAAATCATTCGCGTCCTTGTGGTTGGACGTGAGACTGTTCGGTTCTAGCCTTTGCAATTAGTTGGTTAGTGACCCGTTCCGTCGATCAGAGGCTTGTTTTTGGAATGATCATTTGTGTTAACTGATAACATAACCTGCGTGAACTGTATGTTTTTCGGAATTTCAAAATTTTGCGTCTATTCTTCAAAATTTTGCGTCTATTCCACTACTATGGCATTAATTAAATGTCAACACACATGGTTAAAGTGGCTTGATGGTAACGCCGATTTTGTCAGAATTTTTTCCTTTGACTTTAGTAAGGCCTTCGACTCTGTATCACACAATTCCCTCTGTAGTAAATTAAAGCAAGTTAACATTAATCCATATATTATTAATTGGCTTATTAGTTTTTTAAATCATAGAAAGCAGAGAGTTGTTGTTGATGGTCATAGTACTGAATATGTTTCTATAAATAGGGGTGTTCCTCAAGGTACAGTCCTGGGGCCGGTCTTCTTTTCTATTTTTATTAATGATATCAAAGCTGTTAATACTAATAAGAATCTTCTAGTTAAATTTGCTGATGATATAACTATTAGTTTACCAATCGAGGCAAATGTAGGCTTAGATGAATCCGAAACGGAAATCCTATCCTTTATTGAACGGTCCGAGAAGAACTGCATGAAAGTCAACTTGACGAAAACATGGGAACTTCTTTTACGAGGAAAGACTTCCAAGACGCCTCCTGAACCACTCGAGATCATAGAGAGGAAAGAAGAACTGAAACTATTGGGTGTTACCTTTGAGCAAGTGCCAGTTAATTGGGACACTCATATTGATTATCTACTTAGTAAGGTTAGCAGTAGGTTGTATATTTTGAGAATATGTAAATATTATGGCTACCCTATTGAGAATTTGGACTTACTTTTTCAAAGTTTGATTCTTTCAGTTTTTACATATGCTATTGAGGTCTGGGGGTGTGCTTTATATAGTAAATATTTAAGTAGAATTGATAAGCTCTTTGCCAGGTGTTATAAGCTGGGTTACTGCTTAAAGCAACACAGTATCTTGGATATCCGTTGTAATACAGATAAGAAATTATGGCAAAGGATCTCTTCCACCAACACTGCGTTGCGATCTCTTACCTCCCCAGAGAACACGGCAGTTGAGAACTAGGTCGCATAATTATATTTTGCCTAAGGTCCAGACAAGCCGTTTTAAATCAGTTTTTATTAATAGATGTCTTTTCAATAGTAATTAATACCTTTTCTTTTTCCTTATTCATTTTATTCATGTTATTCATGTTAATTGTAGCACGTCTGTTTGCACAATAATTCTTAATAAAGACCTTTATTATTATTATTCATCAGTTGATTTCAAGTTTGTGTTACGCTGGATAGTTAAAAAAAAAACGATTATCTGCAAATTCAGTGATAGTTACTAGAACTTGATACGTTTGGCATAATGATTTTTGCCACGTGCAATTAAGACCGTGACTTCAGATTACAGCAACAGTCTCTATGTTGTAAAAATGAGACGATGGAAAGGAGAATTTAAAAGAAGCATACTTTATGTAATCATTGTTGGTACCTAGAGATTAAGCTAACCATGAGGCTTTTGAACTAGTTTCTTTAAATTATTATTATTATTATTATTTTACTGTGATTTTTCAATCAGCATTAAAAAAAAAAAAAGACTCAAAAAGATTATTTCAACAAATGATGAATACTCTAGAGAAAGGGACAAGATCATAGCACTCACGCAATACGTTTACCTACAAAACACGTTTACTTAATAATCTGGAACTGTTTAACCCGAACTGAAATAATGTCAGATAATTAAATTTTTCTTTTGTAAACGTCCTCAAAACTATTTAATAACTTATCCATACCCTAGGAGGGCTCCAAAATGATTCGATTGCTTACTTATTTTCCTGTGTGTGGCAACAATTGTCATTCTCCTAGGGCGGTCCAGTGTAGTAGTGGCGGCTAAATATAGAGAACCCCTCCGGCCACTTGACCGGGCTTCGTAAGGATCAGTTTTTGCCTTTTGTGTCATTTGCATTGTTGGTCGGCTTTTTCCCGACGGTGGGCGGTAGGGGGGTGTGGCTTAGACCAACTAGCAATGATTATCAACACAATCGAGTGTCTGCGTATTCTTCTTCTCTGTAAATTCTATCCTCCCTTATTGCTCACAGGTGAAACGATAACACGGTAAACTCAGAAAAAAAAACTTAGAACCTCGAGAATGGCGACTCAGAAACTCAAAACTAACACAAAAATTTAAAATCGTGATGACTTGCTTAATTGTCACAATGTTTTCGTTCCGCCCAAACTATTCCTGAGGATTACATAAGCAAACGTGTTATGTAAGTAAATGTATTACGTAAGTAAAATGGCTTTGTACTTTTCGCGGGAATAGTCATTATTTATTCATCTAAAGTATGCTTTAATTCCTTTTTTTCGCTATATGTTGAATGAAAAATGCAAAACCTCGCTTACTGTGTAACAGCATCAAACTACTTTGGCTGGCCTCGCTTTACGCGTCAATCAAAGTTCGTTGTTTTCATTTTTGTAGCTTACTACTTCTAAAAGAGGCGTAAGCTACTACGCCGTCCAGTTGAGTGAGTGAGGGGAATAACAGAATCCGAACCCACAACGAACTCTGACGATTTTGATCAGATATTTCCCGATCTTAACTCCTTTTTGTATCTACCGACTCCTGTCCCCTCTACTAACTCTGCTCCTGTGAAGTCGTAGATACTACGCTATCCAGAGTGTAAGTCCGTTATGTATGTCTGTAACAATAGACACCTTCTAGAATGCTTGGAATTCAGTTCGGTCTTCTCCTATATCGTCTGATTTTCGTACTTCCCGTCGGCGATCGTGATTGCAGTTTTTTTGGCTCCTGCAGGTTTTGTGTCGCATTCCTGCGATTATTTGCTCCGCAAATGAAATATTAGCCCCCCAAAGGAGTTTTTCTATTGCATTGCGGCGATTATTTGTCCTGTGATTGATATTTTACTGAAAAATTGAGATGAAAGATAAAAATCGTTAAATATTTTTGCATGTGTGCAAATAGGCATGCGGATCAAACTTTAAAGTGAATTATGCAAATATGTTTGTGTGTGAAGAGATAACAAGTTTGTCATGGTTTCTATTAATAGGAAGCAAGACGAAAATGACCAAGAAATATTTCGGGACGACAGTTTCAAAACAGTTCTTGATTTTCTGTCATAAGCGAAAAAGGTACGAATTTCTTACGTGTACATAGCCCACGCGGTGAACTTCATCATGCTTAGATCGTTGTCTAGTTGAGTTCAGGGCAAGAAATTGCGTAGTTGAAAATTCTGAAAGTACCACGATTTGACAAAAAAATCTTCTATTAAACAGTACTTTTTGAACACGTTGTTACTTAAATGTAATATTTACTGGGCAATGGAATCGTCAAATTGTCGCAAGGCCCTGCTTGAAGTCCGAAAGTTCGGTTTCCGGTTTACGGCCACAGTTCGTGTCGCTTTGGAGAATTGTAGAGTCGTTGACTCAAGAGCTTATTCTGTCACCTTTACGAACTTGATATCCATTTTTTTCAAGACAGAGTATTAGATTGCTACCTTTTTTTTTTTAGTTCCAGAATGGGTCAGTACGCTAAGGTATATTCATGTATCGGTTGTAATTTAGCGGCAGTTACAGATCAAATGCATAGTAACATTGATAGACAACCTGTTTGCTCGGCTTTTCGACCAAAAATTCGACCTTTATGCAACAATTAACGTTTATATGTAAGCTTCGATTTAGGAGAACTTAAATTGCGCTTGTTTCCTTAAAAAAGAACATAAAGACTAATGATTGAACAACTTCTCTACTTTAACCTAGGTTGGATGTGGGTCAAAACTGAAAACATAAACAGGTGCTAAAAATGGTCACTCTTAAGATGGCGTTTTGAGTGTCAGGGTGAATGACAAAGGGCTTACGCTCCAAAACGGTTCAGCTTTAGAATCTCTGTTCGGTGAAAATTCACAAAATCATTAGCGTTCTTGTCGTTGGACGTGAGACTGTTTGGTTATAGCCTTTGCAATTAGTTGGTTCGGTGACCCGTTCCGTCGATCAGAGGCTTGTTTTTGGAATGATCATTTGTTTTTAATCAATTTGTTTTGATCGAACGGCTTTTATTCATATATAATTATATGCATTTGAATTTATCTGAAGCTGGCCCTTAAGGGCAACCCACAAAGATGAATTATTTTCGCGAAGAACTAGGCGCCAGAGTCAATTGAGAAGGGCTACTTCAATTTGGAACGGCCGAGCCGTGGAATTTGATACCAATATTTCCTGGCGATATTTACAAATACAAAGTTTAGATTTTTTTCACCAACTTGACTACAATAACTAGGCTATTCAACCTTGGTGGTTAACTACAACAGAGATCTTATTCAACATGTTTTAAGACCGGTGGTTTTCGAAGTAAATTCGAGCAACCTTGTCCAAAAGCTAAATCCATGATGTTTTGCGCTGGATTGCTAATCTGTGGGTGTTTATGAACTCTCGGAGATAAAACCTTGATAATTGTGCAGGCGGAAGAATTTTACCTTTCGGTAATATGAGGGTCTGAATTGGGAAGGGGGGTCCATCTGTCGATTGTCGGTTAGAATTTCGTTACGTTGTCAGTAGTCGATTATAATTTTCGATTTTTGTTCCTTGTCGGTAAATGTTGGTTTATGACTTCAAACTCAACTCAGTTATTCCTATTTGTTAGGTAATTCAGACAGTTTCTAGCATGCAGTGCAGGTGTCTCTTCAGGTCGAGTTAACATTAAATAGCTTGCGATCGTTTGTTCAACGTGCCATGTTCCATTTGGAGCTTGTGTGGACAATGCGGGGAAGTTAGTTTTTGCTCCTCTGTAAGGGGCATTTCATAGATCAGGCAATCAAATTAACTCTGGCACTTTCTCAAGATCTTAAAACCACGATGTGTCACTTGGGACTGTTCCATGTTGCTCTTTAAGGTGATTACCGTTTGAAGACGACCCTTTGTGTTCCTCAACGCGCTGCTAAAGGTGTCGGAACGTATACCCGACATAGTTTGTATCGCAAAAACCAGACTTGATAGCCAGAATAGCCAGAAGGAACCTATCTTTTCACATTGAACAATAAGGGAGGATAGGATTTAAAGATAAGACACGCGATTGTGTGGATAATCATTGCTAGTTGGTCTAAGCCACACCCCCCTATCACCCACCGCCGTGAAAAAGCCGGCTGACAAAAATTTAATGCGAAGATACAAAGCAAATAAACTGATCCTTACCAAGCCCGGTCAAGAGGCCGGAGGGGTTCTCTATATTTAGCCGCCGCTACTACACTGGACCGCTCTGGAAGAAAGACGTTTGTTGCCACAGACAGGTATATAAGTAAGCAATAAAAACATTTTGGAACCCTCCATGGGATAAGTTATTAAACAGTTTTGAGGAGGTTTGCAAAAGAACAAAATTGATTATCTAACTTTGTTTCAGGTCGGCTCAAACAGTTCCAGATGAATAAGTAAAAGTGTTTGGCTGGTAAACGTATTGCATGAGTGCTATGTTTTTGTCCCTTTCTCTAGATTACTCATTATTTATTGAAAGAATTTTTTTTGATTAATTTTTTTTTAAATGCTGATTAAAAAAACCATAGTAATATAATAATAATACTAATAATAGTAATAATAATAATAATAATAATAATTTAAAGAAACCAGTTCAAAAGCCTCATGGTTACCCTAATCTCTGGGCATCAACAATATTTACATAAAGTATGCTTCTTTAAAATTCTCCTTTCCATCGTCTCATTTTTACAACATAGAGACTGTTGATTGTTACTTACGAGTAAGTGTCTCTTAAAAAAAAAACATCTTAGATTATTTCATTACCGTGCATTACCAAACAAGTGAACATCAAGGGATGGAGAAGGAGGATTCCGCCCAAAGATTAATCAGAAGATTTTCAGTCATAAACCATGAGCTTGTTTCTATTCGAGTTTGCAAATTACCCATGGTCCATGACATCGACTTCTTCATCAACTTCCAGAATCAGGCGAGAGGCTCAGTCACAACTAAACTCATTTACCATACATTAATATCTGACATGAAAGGTTATGCAGTATTTGTCTTATTGAGTTCGAATTGTGATAATAAGTACATGGTTCGCTCTACTGAGTTCTCGTGCATTTCCAGTTATACATGAGCCGTTTCTGAAAACAATTTTTAACACACTTTTCGTGTTTTCATGTTTAGGAGAACACAAATGAGCGAATTAAGGATCATCAAGCCTAAGGAAAAACCCCTTCCATTCTCCTTTGACATACTGTCGACAGCGTTTCAATATTGAAACAGATGCTTCACTAAGTATTCTCCAGGGATGCCTGACTATTTCAAGCAATCCTATCCAGATAAAATGTCATATGAAAGGTCATTCATATTTGAGGATGGAGGAGTTGCCACAGCCAGTTCGAACGTTCGGTATAAATGTAATTTCTTGCATGGCAGCTAGAGAACATTTTCAAAAGAAATGAAATCCTGAAGAATATTTTTGACATGGAGCAGGGAGTAGCCATTTTGAAAATGCAATTTAGTTGTGATTCTCTCCCAAAAACTCATTTTGACGACACACATGTTGGGAAAAACCACATAAAAAGTATAGTGACCTCAAGATATGCAGACTACTTCATTTTGAAAGGATTTTTGGCGTCATCATGTAAGAAGACATTTGTGAGTAAGTGGGCTAAAACTGGAAAATGACTTAATTTATGACTAGGCTTTTAAGCATTGCTCTACAGGGTATACACATTGCAGTATTATTATTTGACGCAGCTGCAAGATTGATTTAACCTTTATTTTTAACTGATACCCCAAAGTTTTCTCAATTTTGCAGTCTGGAAGGAACTGCTTCATCCACAATTCCATCTATCATGGCGTAAACTTTCCTGCTGATGGACCCATAATGAAAAAGAAGTCAATTGGCTGGGATAAGTCGTTCGAAAAAATGACTGAGTCTAAAGATGTGTTGAGAGGTGATGTGACTCAGTTTGTTCTGCTCGAAGGTGGTGGTTACCACAGATGCCAGTTTCACTCCACTTACAAGTAAGATTTTCGTGCCTGCATCAGCTCCGACGATTGTGAAATGTCCTCTTTGAATATACGGCTCTCTTCTGTTTTGTGTTTCCAAAAATTAAAGAAGTTAAAGAGAACCCATGGATAAGGAGGGCCTCAACAGAACGGAAGAGTAATAATTCATCTTAGAAAAAAATATTCGGTATCGAATGAGTGAACTCCACAAGTAACAAAAAGTTAATTCATCCCCTCTTCGGCCTAAACGTTTTCTTTTCTACCTTTTTATTTACGCAATAATTCCAATGGCGATGGAAAAAATAACCACTGAATAATCAAAAGAATTGTTAAGTAAATTACTAAATTAAATTACTAATTAAATTGCTAAATACTGAGTACATTAAAGGAAAAGTTTTATTAAAGCTGTTCATAAAGCAAGTGTTGTCTATTTTTGTCGTAGTTGTTTCTAATCGTTCTTTCGGTTTTTTTTTTTGTTTCTTTGCCCTTTTTTGCTTTCTTTCTTTTAATTATTTTCTTTTTGCACAGACCAGAGAAGCCGGTCACACTGCCCCCGAATCATGTTATGGAACATCACCTTGTGAGGACCGACCTGGGCCATAAGGAAAAAGGTTTTACTGTCAAGCTGGAAGAACATGCTGCGGCTCACGTTAACCCTTTGAATATTAAATAACTCTTTGTAAGATGGAAGCATTTTTATTACTTACAATCAATGCCCTGAATTCATTGTAACTCGAATCAGGTCAATTGAATAATAAAAATGAAAATTGATATAATAAACTGTATTGTCCTTATCTCATTTCGTGCGGCCATAAATGCTCCCTGAGACTAAAAACTGAGAGCACATGTATTGCCGATTTATTTGCAACTATTTTCCATGACTGCCTCCGCATAGTTAGACACCCACAACTCTTTTTCAATAACTGTCATCCTCCCCCTATCGGGTCATGTAATAGGAGAGTCAATTAGTCAGCGCTGGAAACTGAATGAACTGCCAGCCAGAAATGCTAAGACTGTAATTAATTTATCGCTGAATGAAAGCAATGACACAGAGAAACTGAGAAGAAATTTTAAAAAAAGCAAACGAGAAATAGCGATATGCTAGATGAAGGCTCAAATCATATACTACTACTGGAGGGGGGACATTGAGGTTTGCGGTGTTCCTTATTGACCCTTTTTTTAATGCGGTATGGAGGTGAAGAACCGTCAGTTGCGGTGATCTCAAACCTTACAGCTGCAGTGTACGATGTTTGTAACTTCAAAGCGACGGTGTTCGGTAAAATAAACCATTTTCGGTGTTGCAAATTATTCTTTAAACCTTTCGATAGCCCGTGGTTAATTGTGGAACAAAGTAAGCAATACATCCGACTTAATCTTTGATAAACATTAGCTGATTGTCCCCAGGCTATGTACTCGTTTATATTTTACTTGAACTATCTATGGAGCTCTACCGTACGCGCTATCGGTCAGCCAAAGACCAGCGCGTGATAAAGATGAGCGAGACCAGACCAGGTAAATCCTTACGGATTTTTTATATACCGGTGTCGCTGCCATACGTCTCGGTAATATTTCTTGCGGTGGTGCGGTGTTTTTTCTATTTTTTTTTTGCGGTGTTGCGGTATTCAGAACTTCCCAAATGCCTATTTTACTTAAGACGGAGGAAACGTGATTTTTGTGGCCAGAGTTGGCTTACTACTGCGATGCGATCTGATAATCTGTACGGAAAGTTTTCAAATTTTTGTAAGCATAGGAAGGATTTTAATATTTTCCGGAGGTATCTTAGCGAAACAAAGGTCATTTGTAGAAATTCAACTGGTGAAATTTATTTGGATTGTGAGAAATTAACTTTCAATTCTGTAATAACATTATTAGACTGTACCAAGACAAAAGCGGCAAGATCGAATGACAGTAATATCGAGTGATGTGCGCTGATTCAATTACTGTCCAACTATTCTTTTTTTACTAATTGTACACTATTTTCGTTCCACCAAATTTGTCCTATTGCACCAGCCCGAATAAAAGCTTTCTTGGAGTCGTCGTTGAAATTTACAGAAATTTTTGTTTGTAAGTCCTTCATCAATCAATCAATCATCCATTGTTATCATTGCAACAAACGTGTTGTAACCTTTAAAAAGGACATTTTTGTGCATCCCCCCCAGGTACCTAACTGCATGCAAAATTCGAAGGGAGTTGAAAATGTTTATTTCCCAAGTTGTTTGATTCATTTCCTAAGTTGTTTGATTCTGACAGAGACTCGCTCTTAATTCCCAAACACAATGCGCTATGGCTGAAAATAACACTGAGTTTTCTCAGTGTCTCTCATTTCCCTAGCCCCCTGGAGTGAGAAAAGGCAAACCCTGGTTAGGGCTGGTCATGTGTATTTTACAGAGCTAAAATATTCCTTCCTTGGGGACGAGTCTTTTGATTGCTCTAATTTTGCCTCATTTCCTTTGACATCTTCAAATCGACGTTATCGTTGTTCAGGTCGGCATATTTTAGAGCGGCCTTCAAGTCGCTATATCTCGGAGTAGCTATTGTGACCTCAGTCCAGTTATTATTGTTGTTTTGCCTTTCAACGCCTCTATTAAAGACAAAATAAGAAGGAGAACCGGCAGCCATTGGTTTATTTGTGATCCGGAATGAACACTGGCACGTTAAGTTATGTAAACAAAGGAAAGCGAACAAGTACACACAATCGCTTGCGCAATTTTTTTTTTCTCTTCGGCTGAACGGAATAGGTATTAAAAAAAGAGAGACCGGTTAAACAAGCCCAAAAAAATGTGTGTACGATTGGTCTTGGACATCTTCCCAAACATTTCCGACAGCGGCTGACTCAATCAAAGGTAGCTCAGTCTGAAATACATTTATCACCTTTCGTAAAAATACTCGCAACTCGGAAGGGGTAAAGAAGTATCTGGGACCGTCAAGACGTAACTAAAAACAAATCTGGCAAAACACTATCGAACAAACAGTTGTTTACTTCTTTTCCTGGCAAAGACTGCCTTTGTGTTGGTACTGAAACGAAATTTAAACCACGTCAGTTTCTTCTCTCAAATTCCCTTGTACTCTTGTGCGTGGCACGGATGGTGATATTTCTGTATACCGCTTCACTGTTTCGAAAAGAGCGTCTTTCGAAAGATCTTACATAGTAGCTGTGGCAAAAGTTTTTTTCGTCTCAAAGGCCAGCCATAATGTCCTCGTGATCAGCAGCGGCGAGCAATGCGCAATTTTCGCATATATGTTCTTCGAGTAAGATACGTCTTCAACTGATCTGCAAAGCCTGCAACAACTGATATTCACCGTAGTGGAAGGTTTACTGATCTTTTTGGGCGTCTGCTGAATATTCTTAGTTGACATCAATCGGTTCGCAGCGCTTCACGTATGGTTTGTTTTGCTTGCCGACTAGTGGAGAGAAACTAGCGCATTGTGTCGTAGCTACGCCTCGACAAGTTAATGAGGTCAAGCAATACTCCCTGAGGAGGAATGTGCGTGTAATCCTTGACCGATCAAAGCTCTCCAAAATACCTTTCGCCGCTAACTTTGCAGATCTCTAATCTTTTCGCGACTGCAAGTGAATGTTCCGAGAACGATAGGCATACACCAAATGCAAATATGGTGTCCAATTTGAGTTGCCATTGTTCTAAACTCACTAGCTTCTCACACATGTAATAATCCCCATTGTGTTTCCACGTGAACACGAGGCTAGTGAGTCCAGAATGATGGCTACTCAAATTGGAAGGCATATTTGCATTCAGTGTATTCTACGCGACGAAATAAAGTTCGGATGCAACGCACGCTGTTATTGATCGAAAGAGCGTGTATTATCAGAGTACAAATCACCGAGCTGAGCTGAAGCTGTCACGCCATCTGCGAATTTGTACAATGCCTAACCATTTCTTGGACATCTCTCTACCTCTTTTTCGTTAATTGAAAGTAAAATTTTGGGACAGGCGAGCCGAAAAGTTGCAACAGAAGGTTCGTAAATATACCAAGCGCAGTAGTTGGCGTTAATTTAGGGATTCTCTTTCGCTGGATTGTTACGTTCCTATCTCGCGCCTTTTATGAAACTCTTTCATTGGACTGTTACGTTCCTATCTCGAGCTCTTTTAGGATCCTCTTTCATTTGACTGTTACGTTCCTTTCCCGCGCGCTTTTAGGATTCTCTATCATTGGATTGTTAGATACCCATCGTGTGCACTTCTAGGATTCTCTTTTACTGGACTGTTACGTTCCTATCTGGCGCCTTTTAGGACTCTATATCATAAGATTGTTAGGTACCTATCTCGTGCACTTATAGGATTCTCCTTTACTGGACTGTTACGTTCCTATCTCGCACACTTTTAGAACTCTCTATCACTGGAGTTTAGGTAGCTATCACGCGCACTTTTAAGATTTTCTCTTATTGGACTGTTACGTCCTATCTCGCACACTTTTAGGATTCTTTATCCTTGGATTTTTTATGTACCTATGTCACGCACTTGTAGGATTCTCCTTTATTGGACTGTTACGTCCCTATCTCGTGCAGTTTTAGGACTATCTATCATTTGATTGTTAGGTACCTATCTCACGCACTTTTAGGATTCTTTTCATTGTTACGTACCTATCTCGCACACTTTTAGAATTTTCTTTCATTGGAATGTTACGCACTAACATGCAAACTTTTAGGGCTCTCTATCCTTGGACGCTAGGTACGTAACTATTTCGCGGACTTCTAGAATGCTTCTTTATTGAATCGTTACGTATCTATCTCGCACGCTCCCTTTCTTTGGATTGTTACGTTCTTATCTCGCACACTTTTAGGATTCTCCATCATTGGATTATTACGTACCTATCTCTCACACTTTTAGGATTCTCTTTCATTGGATTGTTACGTTCCTATCTCGCGCCTTTTATGACTCTCTCATTCGATTTTTACTTTTCTATCTCAAGCACTTTTAGGATTTTTTTCATTGGAATATCACGTTCTTATCTCGCAAGCTTTAAGGATTCTCTTTTGTTGGATTGTTACGTTCCTATGTCGTGCACGTTTAGGATTCTCTTTAATTAGATTGTTACGTTCCTATCCGGCACACTTTTAGGACACTCCATCATTGGATTGTTACCTTCCTATATCGCGCACTTTTAGGATTCTCTTTTATTGGATTGTTACGTTCCTATCTCGCACACTTTTAGAACTCTCTATCACTGGAGTTTAGGTAGCTAACTCCTTTCATTGGGTTGTCACGTACCTATCTTGTGCACTTTTAGGATCTCTTTTGTTGGATTGTTACGTTCCTATCTCCCACACTTTTAGGATTTCCTTTCATTGGGTTGTCACGTACCTATCTTGTGCACTTTTAGGATCTCTTTTGTTGGATTGTTACGTTCCTATCTCGCACACTTTTAAGATTCCCTTTCACTTGGTTGTTAGGTACCTATCTCGCACAGTTTTAGGATTCTCTATTGTTGGATTGCTATGTTCCTATCCCGTGCCTTTCAGGATTCTCTATTATTGGATTGTTACGAGCCTCTCGAGCACTTTTAAAATTCTCTTTCATTGGATTGTTACGTTCCTACCTCGAGCACTTTTAGGACTTTCTTTTATCGGATGGTTATGTTCCTGTCTCCAGCACTCTTCAGATTCTTCTTCATTGGATTTTTAGGTACATAACAATCCTAAAAGTGCAGGAGAAAGGTACCTATCTCGCACACTTTTAAGTCTTTATCATTGGATTATTGTGTTCCTATCTCGTGCATGTTTAGGATTCTCTTTCATCGGATTGTTAGGTACCTATCTCGCGCAATTTTAGGATTCGTGCTATGGATAAAATGATCATGTGTTTCTACAAGTGATTTACGAGTGGAACATACCTTTTTTCGTGGTGAGAGAAATTATGTTTCTACCCTGTGAGAATTTTCCCTGAGTCACGCACCGTTCAGTCTATTATCATGCTAAAACTAGATATCATTTGCTTTATTCTCCTGACCTTAATGCTTAATTCAGATGTTGCTGTGAAGAGAAGTTAGATGCTGGTCACTCTTAGAGTTAAGAGTTAAATCTTACTAAAACTTGCGAACTTACAGTTCTTCACCTCCATACCGCATTAAAAAAGGGTCGACAAACAACACCGCAAACCACAATGTCCCCCCTTCAGTAGCAATCTACGATTTGAGCCTTCAACTAGCATAACGCTATTTCTCGTTTGCTTTTTTAAAAAAATTTCTTCTCAGTTTCTCTGTGTCATCGCTTTCATTCAGCGATAAATTAAATAGAGTCTTCGCTCTTCTGGCTGGCAGTTCATTTAGTTTCCGGCGCTGAACAATCGACTCTCCTATTACATGACCCGATAGAGAGGATGACAGTTATTGAAAACGAGTTGTGGGCGTCTAACTATGTGTAGGCAGTCATGGAAAATAGTTGCAAATAAGTCTGCAATACATGTGCTCCCAGTTTTTAGTCTCAGGGAGTATTTATGGCCGCACGAAATAAGATAATCACAATACACAGTTTATTATATCAATTTTCTTTTTATTATTCAACTGACCTGATTCGAGTTACAATGAATTCAGGGCATTGATTGTAAGTAATGAAAATGCTTCCATCTTACAGAGTTATTTAACCTTCATAGGGTTAACGTGAGCCGCAGCATGTTCTTCCAGCTTGACCACAAAACCTTTTTCTTTATGGCCAAGGTCGGTCCTCACAATGTGATGTTCTATAACATGATTCGGGGGCAGTGTGACCGGCTTCTCTGGTCTGTGCAAAGAAGAAAATAATTAAAAGAATAAAAAAAAGGGCAAAGAAACAAAAAAAAAACCGAAAGAACAATTAAAAACAACTACGAAAAAATAGACAACACTTGCTTTATGAACAACTCTAATAAAACTTTGCCTTTAATTTACTCAGTATTTAGTAATTTTATAGCAATTTAATTTAGCAATTTACTCAACAATTCTTTTGATCATTTAATGGTTATTTTGTCCATCACCTTTACTTGTAGAGTTCACTCATTCGATACCGAATGTTTTTTTTTTAAGAAGAATTGTTACTCTGCCGTTCTATTGAGGCCCTCCTCATCTCTGGGTTCTCTTTAACTTCTTTAATTTTGGGACACACAAAACTGAAGGGAGCCATATATTCAAAGAGGACGTTTCACAATCGTCCAAGCTGACGCAGACAAAAAAAATCTTACTTGTAAGTAGAGTGAAACTGGCATCTGTGGTAACCACCACCTTCGAGCAGAAGAAACTGAGTCACATCACCTCTCAACAGCTCTTTAGACACAGTCATTTTTTCGAAGGACTTATCCCAGCCAATTGACTTCTTTTTCATTATGGGTCCATCAGCGGGAAAGTTTACGCCATGATAGATGGAATTGTGGATGAAGCAATTTCCTTCGAGACTGCAAAATTGAGAAAACTTTGGGGTATCAGTTGAAAATAAAGGTTAAATCAATCTTGCAGCTGCGTGAAATAATAATACTGCAATATGCATACCCTGTAGAGCAAAGCTTAAAAGGCTAGTCATAAATTTAGTCATTTTCCAGTTTTAGCCCTCTTACTCACAAATGTCGTCTCATATGATGAGGCCAAAACTCCTTTCAAACTGAAGTAAGCTGCATATCCTCAGGTTACAATATTTTTTATGTGGGTTTTCCCAACCTGTGTGTCGACAAAATGAGTTTTAGGGAGAGAATCGCAACTAAATTGCATCTTCAAAATGGCCACTCCCTGCTCCATGTCAAAAATATTCTCGAAGATCTCATTTCTTTTAAAAATGTTCTCTAACTGCCATGCAAGAAACTACATTTATACCGAACGTTCCAACTGGCTGTGGCAACTCCTCCATCCTCAAATATGAATGACCTTTCATATGACATTCCATCTGGATAGGACTGCTTGAAATAGTCAGTCATGCCTGGAGGATACTTAGTGAAGCATCTGTTTCCATATTGAAACGCTGTCGACAGTATGTCAAAGGAGAATGGAAGGGGTTTTCCCTTAGGCTTGATGATGCATAATTCGCTCATCTGTGTCCCCCTAAACATGAAAAGATGAAAAGTGTGTTGGAAATTGTTTTCAGAAACGGCTCATGTATAACTGAAAATGCACGAAAATTCAGTAGAGGGAACCAAATATTTATTATCACAACTTGAACTCAATAAGACAATACTGCACAACCTTTCATATAAGAGATTAATGAGTAAATGAGAGTAAATGAGTTTAGTTGTGACTGAGCTTCTCGCCTGATTCTTGAAGTTGATGAAAAAGTCGATGTCATGGACCATAGGTAATTTGCAAACTTGAATAGAAACAAGCTCATGGTTTATGACTGAAAAACTTCTGATTAATCTTTGGGCAGAATCCTCATTCTCTATCCCCTGATGTCCTCTTGTTTGTTATGCATGGCAATGAAATAATCTAAGATGTTCTTTTTTTTAATTAAGAGACACTTACTCGTAAGGGTTTCCAATTCCTTCACCTTCGATCGTGAATTCATGGCCATTGACACTGCCTTCCATATGGAATTTCGTCCTCATTTCGTTTGTGATACCCTAAAGAAGTAAAAAGAAAAAGGAAAAAAAAAACATTTGAACTGACATAAATAATTCTGAGACTTTAGCTGATTTCCCAGCGATTACATGTATTGTTACACATTATTTCAAATAATGGTATTTTTTTTTTCTACAATTAAGATGTATCTTGAGCCCCTTGAGCCATATCAAATCATCACGAAGCGCCTAACACCATTTGTGCGTGTTTGGCTATGAATTTGATTTTCTTACTCTTTGCCGGCCTTTTAAAATTTTTCCTTGAACGGTAAAAGTTTAGTACATCAGATAAAAACACTAGACTGAATTTCGCTCCAAGGTGAGTTGGAAGCTCTAAGAAATGCAAAATGAATTAAATGAGCGCATGACTGACCGGCACATGAAGTGGGGTTAACTAGTTAGGCTTAACAATAGGATCAATAGTTCTTCGTATGGCATGTTTCTGTCTGTGGTATGTGGGGCATGCATCTGTTCTAATAACTTTTCCCTTTGCAATTGAGAATCCTACTTGAGAACATGTCAGAACACCCAGAAAAATTGAAAGTTACCTACGAGGATCATTGCTTTATTTCATTTTCATCCGCTGGTCAAATGAAATTCATTTCATTAAAAAATGAGGTCAGATTCCTTCACGGGAAAGGATAACCGTCAAAAATTTGCCTCGCTCCCAACGCGCGGACTTCTAGTTAGTTAGTAGCAGCACCCAACTGGTATCTAGGAGGCACAAGTTTTAATCCTGTGGAAACCTTCCTTTTTCAAAGCCTCTTTTCTGTAATTGCTAAAATTGCAGCTCACCTGCCAGGATCACCGCTATACTTGATTTTAGTGTCAGGTCAGTGACATTTGCAGAGCATGTTTTGGGTGTGGCATAGCGGTTTGCGTTAAGACGATTTTATGTTATTCCTTGTTAGCGGGGTACATTCAGTTGCAACTGTCTTTGCTTAGTTAATTACTTGAATTCACTTACTTGCTTTGAATGAGACATGTTGAGGATAAATGGCTTGATTTTCAAAACTTGATTTCGGGTTTAAGATTATCTGTTGTAGTTCACTCCGTCGCCGACCAAGCTGAACTGACTGCAGTGTTAGGGTGGATTGATTTTAAAGCTAAATAGAACAAACAAAGACTCATTGATGATGATAATCTCACGTGAACCATCATGTGATTTTTAATGATGATCCCACGTGAACTATCATGTTATCTTTAATGATAATGATACCACGTGAACTATCATGCGAAATTTAACAATCGGTTCATGCTTAACTGCGTGCATTGTTGAAGTTTTCAAAGCTGAGAGCTCCAAAGCCAAATAGTCTAATGCATTTATCGCTTTTTCGAATCGTCTCTAATTTAGGATACTTATTTATTATTTGGGCGCCAAAGCCTCTGTCAATCGGAATGGAACAGAAAAAAAAAATAGAAAGTTTTGAAACCTCGCGGCTAAACACTACGGGAACTTTTGCAGCAAAGTAAAACTGCAGGTGTCATCTTGTATAGACACGGCCATCGTAGTGGCCTTATTTAATTTTGCCGCGTCACACTGCGTTGATACGCTGCAAAAACCTATTTGCTGCAGTGTTACTAAATTAAGATGGATGATTATGTAATCATGGAAGATAAACGGACACTCTAACCTTCCCTGATTGCGTAAAATTTGACTACTACTTATATATAGAGGCACTTTCAAACCTTCTGAAATATAAGTAATCTTTCGATTCCTTGTCGTTGGATATGAGAGTGTTAGGAAAAGTAAATTATTTACTGCTTTACTTTTGGAAACAAAAAAAAAGAGGAAAAAAGTACTTTCAAAGGTGGCACACAGACAGAACTGATAACCTATTCAAACAATTTGGTTTTATCGACTGATTTGATTATCTGAATTGGTCACCTTAGTCTATGTAATTCTGAAGATGGTGTTTTGAGCGTCAGGGTGAATTTCGAAGGGAATCCGGTCCAAAGTTCAGCTTTAAAATCTCTGTTCTGTGAAAATTCACAAATTTATTCGCGTCCTTGCGATTAGACGTGAGACTGTTCGGTTATAGCCTTCGCAATTAGTTGGTTAGTGACCCGTTCCGTCGATCAGAGGCTTGTTTTTGGAATGATCATTTGTTTTTAATCAGTTTGCCGTTTAAGTTTCAGACAGACAGAACTTATAACATAACCAGCGTAAACTATATGTTTTTTGGAATTTTGACTTCGAGTGTTGAATCCACTACCACTGTCTGCATGCAATCTTTCATCTTTTTTTCAGAAACAAGCTATTTAAACTTATCTATAAACGCATTACAAGTACTTTAGCAGCAAGACCCTCAGATCTTTATCAATAAATGTAGCTTAGCCTAGGATAGTTTTTCTAAACTCTAACATAAGGCAAACATTCTGAAAAGTAGCTTTGACAGGCCACAACCATGTGGAATGAGCTGGCGCTTTTTCCCTTTATTTCAAACTTTTGCGTCTAATCTTCATCAGTTAATTTTAAGTTTGTGTTACGCTGGAAAGTAAAAAAAAAATTATCTGCAAATTAAATGGTAGTTATTAAAACGTGATACGTTTGGCATAAGAATTTTTGCCACGTGCAATTAAGACCGTGACTTCAGATTGCAGCAACAGTCTCTATGTTGTAAAAATGAGACGATGGAAGGGAGATTTTAAAAGAAGCATACTTTATGTAATCATTGTTGCTTCCCAGAGATTAGGGTAACCATGAGGCTTTCGAACCGCAGTTCATATATATGTATTTCATATGTTTGTTGTTTGATTTATCATCTACGGGTTTATGTCGAATTAATTTGATGGCCTGCTCCTAGTTGGCTTGTTAGCTCAATTGGTAGAGCGCTGCACTAGTATCGCAGAGGTCTGTGGTTCGAATCCCGTACAGGCCTGAATTTTTTTCAGGTCTGATTTTCACTATTGCTTAAATAGTGCTTTACTGCGAAGGATCGTGCACATATACGTTTCATAACCGCAGTTCATATATATGTATTTCATATGTTTGTTGTTTGATTTATCATCTACGGGTTTATGTCGAATTAATTTGATGGCCTGCTCCCAGTTGGCTTGTTAGCTCAATTGGTAGAGCGCTGCATTAGTATCGCAGAGGTCAGTGGTTCGAATCCCGTACAGGGCTGAATTTTTTTCAGGTCTGATTTTCACTATTGCTTAAATAGTGCTTTACTGCGAAGGATCGTGCACATATACATAGTTTCTTTAAATTATTTTCATTATTATATTACTGTGCATATTTTAATCCGCATTTAAAAAAGAAAGAATAAAAAAAAAAATTATTTGAACAAATGACGAGTACTCTAGAGAAAGGAACAAAAACATAGCACTCACGCAATACGTTTATCTACAAAACACGTTTACTTATTCATCTGGAACTGTTTGAGCCGAACTGCGAAACTGATCAATAGCTTGGCCCATGGAGGCCTCCAAAATGTTTTGATTGCTCACTTATTTACCTGTGTGTGGCAACAAGTGTCATTCTTCTAGAGCGGTCCAGTGTAGTAGTGGCGCCTAAATATAGAGAACCTCTCCGGCCGCTTGACCAGGCTTTGTAAAGGATCAGTTTGTGCGCTTTGCGTGTTTGCATTAAATTTTTGTCGGTCGGCTTTTTTCACGGCAGTGGGCGGTAGGGGTGTGTGGCTTAGACAAACTAGCAATGATTATCCGCACAATCGAGTTTCTGCGTATTTTTCTTCTCTTTAGCAAGTTTATCACGATTTTCAATTAATGTGTTAGTTTTTAAAAGCTGAGGTGAAAATGGTGTTCATGGTAATTCATCTTTGTAGGTTGCCCCAGAGGGCCAGCTGCAGATAAATTAAAATGCATATATTTATATCTGAATAGAAGCCGTTTCATTTCACTTAAGCCGATGATTACACTGTCTAAAGAATGAATCTTTTGTTCAACCTGCAAGTAAAAATCCGGCACTCAGACAAAACATGCACAAAGTTCGTCTGTCTCGTTGCTGAACACCATTTTGTTCGGAAGCGAGTGGACAACGGTAAAACAGTAACACGGTAAACTCAGAAAAAAAAAAAAATAAGAACCTCGAGAATGGCGACTCAAAAATTAAAAACTAACACATTAATTGAAAATCGTGATAAACTTGCTTACGAAGTCTCGTGCGCACGCGGGCTAATTGCGCATCACAGAGCCCTCTATGACGTTTACAAAAGAAAAAGTTAATTGTCTGACAATGTTTTCGTTCCGCTCAAACTATTCCTGATGATAACATTTAATTACTTAACACGTTTGTTTCTTGTCGGTAAATGTCGGTTCATGATTTCAAACGCAACTCAGTTATTCATATTTGTTAGGTAATTCAGACAGTTTCTAACATGCGGTGAAGGCGTCTTATCAGGGCGAGTTAACGTTGAATAGCTTGCGATCGTTTGTTCGACCTGTCATGCTCCATTTGGAGCTTGAGTGGACAATGCGGGGAAGTTAGTTTTTGCTCCTCTGTAAGGGGCATTTCATAGATCAGGCAATCAAATTTACTTTGGCACTTTATCGAGTTCTTAAAACCACGATATGTGTCACTTGGGAATGTTCCATGTTGCTCTTTAAGTGTTACGGTGATTACCGATTGAAAACCGACGATCCTTTATGTCCCTCGAGGAGCTGATAGAGGCGTCGGAATGTATACGCGACATAGTTTGCATTGCAAATATCAGACTTTATAGCCAGAATATCCAGAGGGAAGCTATCTTCCTACATTAAAAAATAAGAGAGGATAAGATTTAAAGAGAAAAAAAAATACGCAGACACTCGATTGTGTTGACTCAGTGGTAGTTGGTCTAAGCCACACCCTCTACCGCCTACCGCCGTGAAAAAAGCCGACCGACAAAAATTTAATGCAAAGACACAAAGCGCACAAACTGATTCTTACAAAGCCCGGTCAAGCCGCCGGAGGGTCTCTATATTTAGTCACAACTACTACAATGGACCGCTTTAGAAGAATGACACTTGTTGCCACCTACAGGTATATAAGCGAGAAATCAAAACAGTTTGGAGCCCTCCATGGGATAAGTTATTTGGGACAAGCTTTTGCTCCTCTGTAAGGGGCATTTCATAGATCAGGCAATCAAATTTACTTTGGCACTTTCTCAAGATCTTAATAGCCCGATATGTGTCACTTTGAAATGTTACATATTGCTCTTTAAAGTGATTATCGATTGAAAACGATCCTTTGTGTTCCTCAACGCGCTGATAGAGGTGTCGGAAGGTATACCCGACATAGTTTGCATCGCAAAAACCAGACTTTATAGCCAGAATAGCCAGAAGGAAGCTATCTTTCTACATTGAAAAATAAGGGAGGTTAAGATTTAAAGAGAAGAAAAATACGCAGAAACTCGATTGTGCGGATAATCATTGCTAGTTTGTCTAAGCCACACACCCCTACCTCCCACTGCCATGAAAAAAGCCGACCGACAAAAATTTAATGCAAACACGCAAAGCGCACAAACTGATCCTTTACAAAGCCTGGTCAAGCGGCCGGAGAGGTTCTCTATATTTAGGCGCCACTACTACACTGGACCGCTCTAGAAGAATGACACTTGTTGCCACACACAGGTAAATAAGTGAGCAATCAAAACATTTTGGAGGCCTCCATGGGCCAAGTTATTAATCAGTTTCGCAGTTCGGCTCAAACAGTTCCAGATGAATAAGTAAACGTGTTTTGTAGGTAAACGTATTGCGTGAGTGCTATGTTTTTGTTCCTTTCTCTAGAGTACTCGTCATTTGTTCAAATAATTTTTTTTTTTATTCTTTCTTTTTTAAATGCGGATTAAAATATGCGCAGTAATATAATAATGAAAATAATTTAAAGAAACTAGTTCGAAACCCTCATGGTTACCCTAATCTCTGGGAAGCAACAATGATTACATAAAGTATGCTTCTTTTAATTTCTCCCTTCCATCGTCTCATTTTTACAACATAGAGACTGTTGCTGCAATCTGAAGTCACGGTCTTAATTGCACATGGCAAAAATTCTTATGCCAAAAGTATCACGTTTTAATAAGTACCATTTAATTTGCAGATAATTTTTTTTTTACTTTCCAGCGTAACACAAACTTGAAATTAACTGATGAAGATTAGACGCAAAAGTTTGAAATAAAGGGAAAAAGCGCCAGCTCATTCCACAGGGTTGTGGCCTGTCAAAGCTACTTTTCAGAATGTTTGCCTTATGTTAGAGTTTAGAAAAACTATCCTAGGCTAAGCTACATTTATTGATAAAGATCTGAGGGTCTTGCTGCTAAAGTACTTGTAATGCGTTTATAGATAAGTTTAAATAGCTTGTTTCTGAAAAAAAGATGAAAGATTGCATGCAGACAGTGGTGGTGGATCCAACACTCGAAGTCAAAATTCCAAAAAACATATAGTTTACGCTGGTTATGTTATAAGTTCTGTCTGTCTGAAACTTAAACGGCAAACTGATTAAAAACAAATGATCATTCCAAAAACAAGCCTCTGATCGACGGAACGGGTCAACAACCAACTAATTGCAAAGGCTATAACCGAACAGTCTCATGTCTAATCGCAAGGACGCGAATAAATTTGTGAATTTTCACAGAACAGAGATTTTAAAGCTGAACTTTGGACCGGAATCCCTTCGATATTCACCCTGACGCTCAAAACACCATCTTCAGAATTACATAGACTAAGGTGACCAATTCAGATAATCAAATCAGTCGATAAAACCAAATTGTTTGAATAGGTTATCAGTTCTGTCTGTGTGCCACCTTTGAAAGTACTTTTTTCCTCTTTTTTTTTGTTTCCAAAAGTAAAGCAGTAAATAATTTACTTAGACAGCAAGTTAATTACAAAAAGAAATTCTTTTCCTATAAGCGAGCCTTTCATCTTCCTAACACTCTCATATCCAACGACAAGGAATCGAAAGATTACTTATATTTTAGAAGGTTTGAAAGTGCCTCTATATATAAGTAGTAGCCAAATTTTACGCAATCAGCGAAGGTTAGAGTGTCCGTTTATCTTCCATGATTACGTAATCATTCATCTTAATTTAGTAACACTGCAGGAAATAGGTTTTTGCAGCGTATCAACGCAGTGTGACGCGGCAAAATTAAATAAGGCCACTACGATGGCCGTGTCTATACAAGATGACACCTGCAGTTTTACTTTGCTGCAAAGTTCCCGTAGTGTTTAGCCGCGAGGTTTCAAAACTTTCAATTTTTTTTTCTGTTCCATTCCGATTGACAGAGGCTTTGGCGCTCAAATAATAAATAAGTATCCTAAATTAGAGACGATTCGAAAAAGCGATGAATGCATTAAACTATTTGGCTTTGGAGCTCTCAGCTTTGAAAACTTCAACAATGCACGCAGTTAAGCATGAACCGATTGTTAAATTTCGCATGATAGTTCACGTGGGATCATCATTAAAAATCACATGATGGTTCACGTGAGATTATCATTATCAATGAGTCTTTGTTTGTTCTATTTAGCTTTAAAATCAATCCACCCTAACACTGCAGTCAGTTCAGCTTGGTCGGCGACGGAGTGAACTACAACAGATAATCTTAAACCCGAAATCAAGTTTTGAGAATCAAGCCATTTATCCTCAACATGTCTCATTCAAAGCAAGTAAGTGAATTTAAGTAATTAACTAAGCAAAGACAGTTGCAACTGAATCTACCCCGCTAACAAGGAATAACATAAAATCGTCTTAACGCAAACCGCTATGCCACACCCAAAACATGCTCTGCAAATGTCACTGACCTGACACTAAAATCAAGTATAGCAGTGATCCTGGCAGGTGAGCTGTAATTTTAGCAATTACAGAAAAGAGGCTTTGAAAAATGAAGGTTTCCACAGGATTAAAACTTGTGCCTCCTAGATACCAGTTGGGTGCTGCTACTAACTAACTAGAAGTCCGCGCGTTGGGAGCGAGGCAAATTTTTGACGGTTATCCTTTCCCGTGAAGGAATCTGACCTCATTTTTTAATGATATCAATTTCATTTGACCAGCGGATGAAAATTAAATAAAGCAATGATCTTCGTAGGTAACTTTCAATTTTTCTGGGTGTTCTGTCATGTTCTCAAGTAGGATTCTCAATTGCAAAGGGAAAAGTTATTGGAACAGATGCATGCCCCACATACCACAGACAGAAACATGCCATACGAAGAACTATTGATCCAATTGTTAAGCCTAACTAGTTAACCCCACTTCATGTGCCGGTCAGTCATGGGCTCATTTAATTCATTTTGCATTTCTTAGAGCTTCCAACTCACGTTGGAGCGAAATTCAGTCTAGTGTTTTTATCTGATGTACTAAACTTTTACCGTTCAAGGAAAAATTTTAAAAGGCCGGCAAAGAGTAAGAAAATCAAATTCATAGCCAAACACGCACAAATGGTGTGAGGCGCTTCGTGATGATTGGATATGGCTCAAGAGGCTCAAGATACATCTTAATTGTAGAAAAAAATACTTACCATTATTTGAAATAATGTGTAACAATCTAGGTAATCCGATGAAAAATCAGCTAAAGTCTCAGAATTATTAATTTCAGTTAATTTTTTTTTTCCTTTTTCTTTTTACTTCTTTAGGGTATCACAAACGAAATGAGGACGAAATTCCATATGGAAGGCAGTGTCAATGGCCATGAATTCACGATCGAGGGTGAAGGAATTGGAAACCCTTACGAGTAAGTGTCTCTTAATTAAAAAACAGAACATCTTAGATTATTTCATTACCATGCATTACAAACAAGAGGACATCAGGGGATAGAGAATGAGGATTCTGCCCAAAGATTAATCAGAAGTTTTTCAGTCATAAACCATGAGCTTGTTTCTATTCGAGTTTGCAAATTACCTATGGTCCATGACATCGACTTCTTCATCAACTTCCAGAATCAGGCAAGAAGCTCAGTCACAATTAAACTCATTTACTCTCATTTACTCATTAATCTCTTACATGAAAGGTTGTGCAGTATTGTCTTATTGAGTTCAAATTGTGATTATAGATATTTAGTTCCCTCTACTGAATTCTCGTGCATTTCCAGTTATACATGAGCCGTTTCTGAAAACAATTTCCAACACACTTTTCATCTTTTCATCTTTAGGGGGACACAGATTAGCGAATTATGCATCATCAAGCCTAAGGGAAAACCCCTTCCATTCTCCTTTGACATACTGTCGACAGCGTTTCAGTATGGAAACAGATGCTTCACTAAGTATCCTCCAGGCATGACTGACTATTTCAAGCAGTCCTATCCAGATGGAATGTCATATGAAAGGTCATTCATATTTGAGGATGGAGGAGTTGCCACAGCCAGTTGGAACGTTCGGTAGAAATGTAATTTCTTGCATGGCAGTTAGAGAACATTTTTAAAAGAAATGAGATCTTCAAGAATATTTTTGACATAGAGCAGGGAGTGGCCGTTTTGAAGATGCAATTTAGTTGTGATTCTCTCCCAAAGATTCATTTTGTCGACACACAGGTTGGGAAAAACTACATAAAAAATATTGTAACCTGAGGATATGCAGCTTACTTCAGTTTGAAAGGAGTTTTGGCCTCATCATGTAAGACGACATTTGTGAGTAAGAGGGCTAAAACTGGAAAATGACTAAATTTATGACTAGGATTTTTAAGCATTGCTCTACAGGGTATGCACATTGCAGTATTATTATTTGACGCAGCTGTAAGATTGATTTAACTTTTATTTTTAACTGATACCCCAAAGTTTTCTAAATTTTGCAGTCTCGAAGGAAATTGCTTCATCCACAATTCCATGTATCATGGCGTAAACTTTCCCGCTGATGGACCCATAATGAAAAAGAAGTCAATTGGCTGGGATAAGTCCTTCGAAAAAATGACTGTGTCTAAAGAGCTGTTGAGAGGTGATGTGACTCAGTTTCTTCTACTCGAAGGTGGTGGTTACCACAGATGCCAGTTTCACTCTACTTACAAGTAAGATTTTTTTGTCTGCGTCAGCTCGGACGATTGTGAAACGTCCGTTTTGAATATATGGCTCCCTTCAGTTTTGTGTGTCCCAAAATTAAAGAAGTTAAAGAGAACCCAGAGATGAGGAGGGCCTCAACAGAAAGGCAGAGTAAAAATTCATCTTAAGAAAAATATTCGGTATCGAATGAGTGAACTCTACAAGTATGGGTGATGGACAAAATAACCATTGAATGATCAAATGAATTGTTGAGTAAATTACTAAATTAAATTGCTATAAAATTACTAAATACTGAGTAAATTAAAGGCAAAGTTGTATTAGAGGTGTTCATAAGGCAAGTGTTGTCTATTTTTTCGTAGTTGTTTTTAATTGTTCTTTCGGTTTTTTTTTTGTTTCTTTGCCCTTGTTTTTTATTCTTTTAATTATTTTCTTTTTTGCACAGACCAGAGAAGCCGGTCACACTGCCCCCGAATCATGTTATAGAACATCACATTGTGAGGACCGACCTTGGCCATAAGGAAAAAGGTTTTGTGGTCAAGCTGGAAGAACATGCTGCGGCTCACGTTAACCCTATGAAGGTTAAATAACTCTGTAAGATGGAAGCATTTTCATTACTTACAATCAATGCCCTGAATTCATTGTAACTCGAATCAGGTCAGTTGAATAATAAAAAGAAAATTGATATAATAAACTGTGTATTGTCATTATCTTATTTCGTGCGGCCATAAATGCTTCATGAGACTAAAAAGTGGGAGCACATGTATTGCAGACTTATTTGCAACTATTTTCCATGACTGCCTACACATAGTTAGACGCCCACAACTCGTTTTCAATAACTGTCATCCTCTCTATCGGGTCATGTAATAGGAGAGTCAATTGGTCAGCGCCGGAAACTAAATGAACTGCCAGCCAGAAGAGCGAAGACTCTATTCAATTTATCGCTGAATGAACGCGATGACACAGAGAAACTGTGAAGAAATTTTTTTAAAAAAGCAAACGAGAAATAGCGTTATGCTAGCTGAAGGCTCAAATCGTAGATTGCTACTGAAGGGGGGACATTGAAGTTTGCGGTGTTGCTTGTCGACCCTTTTTTAATGCGGTATGGAGGTGAAGAACTGTCAGTTCGCAAGTTTTAGTAAGGTTTAACTCTTAACTCTAAGAGTGACCAGCATCTAACTTCTCTTCACAGCAACATCTGAATTAAGCATTAAGGTCAGGAGAATAAAGCAAATGATATCTAGTTTTAGCATGATAATAGACTGAACGGTGCGTAACTCAGGGAAAATTTTCACAGGTTAGAAACATAATTTCTCTCACCACGAAAAAAGGTATGTTCCACTCGTAAATCACTTGTAGAAACATATGATCATTTTATCCATAGCAGGAATCCTAAAATTGCGCGAGATAGGTATCTAACAATCCGATGAAAGAGAATCCTAAACATGCACGAGATAGGAACACAATAATCCAATGAAAAAGACTTAAAAGTGTGCGAGATAGGTACCTTTCTCCTGCACTTTTAGGATTGTTATGTACCTAACAATCCAATGAAGGAGAATCTGAAGAGTGCTCGAGACAGGAACATAACCATCCGATGAAAGAAAGTCCTAAAAGTGCTCGAGGTAGGAACGTAACAATCCAATGAAAGAGAATTTTAAAAGTGCTCGAGAGGCTCGTAACAATCCAACAATAGAGAATCCTGAAAGGCACGGAATAGGAACATAGCAATCCAACAATAGAGAATCCTAAAACTGCGCGAGATAGGTACCTAACAACCAAGTGAAAGGGAATCTTAAAAGTGTGCGAGATAGGAACGTAACAATCCAACAAAAGAGATCCTAAAAGTGCGCAAGATAGGTACGTGACAACCCAATGAAAGGAAATCCTAAAAGTGTGCGAGATAGGAACGTAACAATCCAATAAAAGAGAATCCTAAAAGTGCGCGATATAGGAAGGTAACAATCCAATGATGGAGTGTCCTAAAAGTGTGCCGGATAGGAACGTAACAATCCAATTAAAGAGAATCCTAAAAGTGCCCGACATAGGAACGCAACAATCCAACAAAAGAGAATCCTTAAAGCTTGCGAGATAAGAACGTGACATTCCAATGAAAAAAATCCTAAAAGTGCTTGAGATAGAAAAGTAAAAATCGAATGAGAGAGTCATAAAAGGCGCGAGATAGGAACGTAACAATCCAATGAAAGAGAATCCTAAAAGTGTGAGAGATAGGTACGTAACAATCCAATGATGGAGAATCCTAAAAGTGTGCGAGATAAGAACGTAACAATCCAAAGAAAGGGAGCGTGCGAGATAGATACGTAACGATTCAATAAAGAAGCATTCTAGAAGTCCGCGAAATAGTTACGTACCTAGCGTCCAAGGATAGAGAGCCCTAAAAATTTGCATGTTAGTGCGTAACATTCCAGTGAAAGAAAATTCTAAAAGTGTGCGAGATAGGTACGTAACAATGAAAAGAATCCTAAAAGTGCGTGAGATAGGTACCTAACAATCAAATGATAGATAGTCCTAAAACTGCACGAGATAGGGACGTAACAGTCCAATAAAGGAGAATCCTACAAGTGCGTGACATAGGTACATAAAAGATCCAAGGATAAAGAATCCTAAAAGTGTGCGAGATAGGACGTAACAGTCCAATAAGAGAAAATCTTAAAAGTGCGCGTGATAGCTACCTAAACTCCAGTGATAGAGAGTTCTAAAAGTGTGCGAGATAGGAACGTAACAGTCCAGTAAAGGAGAATCCTATAAGTGCACGAGATAGGTACCTAACAATAGTATGATATAGAGTCCTAAAAGGCGCGAGATAGGAACGTAACAGTCCAGTAAAAGAGAATCCTAGAAGTGCACACGATGGGTATCTAACAATCCAATGATAGAGAATCCTAAAAGCGCGCGGGAAAGGAACGTAACAGTCAAATGAAAGAGGATCCTAAAAGAGCTCGAGATAGGAACGTAACAGTCCAATGAAAGAGGTTCATAAAAGGCGCGAGATAGGAACGTAACAATCCAGCGAAAGAGAATCCTGAAAGGCGCGAGATAGGAACGCAACAATCCAATGATATAGAGCCCTAAAAGTGTGCGAGATAGGTACGTAACGATTCAATAAAAGAGAATCCTAAAAGTGTGCGAGATAGGTACCTAACAATCCAATAATAGAGAATCCTAAAAATGGGCGAGTTAGTACAAAACAATCCCGGTAATGAAAGAAAATCCTAAAATTACGCGAGATAGGTGCGTAACAATCCAATGATAGAGAGCCTTAAAATGCGCGAGATGAGTACCTAACAATGCAACTGATAGAGAATCCTTAACAGTGCGCAAGTTAGTACCTAACAATTCGATCCAACAAAAGAGAATCCTAAAAGTACGCGAGATAGGTACGTAACAAAGAAAAATGACATCAGCTGTGATTGACAAAGGAAATGAGGTTAGGCAAAGTCACGGTTAAAAATTGAGTTATAGTCGACATTTAGTGAATAAACACATAATAAGTATTCCAGAAAAGAAAGACAATGACCTATTAGTTCATTACCCCAGCAGATTTTAGGTGGGACTATTAAAATCATGTTAGACAATTAAGGCTTTCTTTCGTGCAATATTTTAAAACTATTTCATACTTTAGGGCTCAAAATATAGTTTGATTGTTGGCTTATTTGCGTGTTTATGGATTCGCTCATCGTCTTCGTTGCGCGGCTTATAACAGTAAAGGTGCCTACATGTTGGGTATCGCATCTTCAGACCCTCGTTAACCCCTCGGCGATGGCGTGGGTTAGCGTAACAGCGAGCTGCTTGGCCGAGTTGTAGTTTGAATTCAGGAAGTGTGTTGATAAATTGTCTATTAGACGATTTTTCGAAATCGGCTGTGGAGCAAGGGCGTGATCCAATACTTATAATCAATCACTTTAAGGGAGTATATTTCTTCTCCTGAAATTCGAGCCTCTCTTATTTCCCTATACAGAAATAAGGTATTTCAATAGACATGCAAAGGAAGAGTGCAGTTTGAGTTACATTCGTTTCACAAAACGTGCAGTCAAGTTTCCTGTAATCAAGTTTAATGTCTTTGCGTGGGGCATGGTTGCCCATATTGCCCGAGCCAGAGGCTCATATAATCGCAAGACAACACCCACCCATCCCACCCCAGGGGAGGACATCCATCACACAGTAATCTCGTGCGTGGGAAATTAACGTCTCCTACCCCTAACCCTGCAGGAGACGGGGCCTCCATTCATTCGTCCCTATCCGAGAAGACTAGAATATCTAAACCATTTCTTGATTTTATAGAAAGGCAGCATATTCTTCTCAATTATTTTAAGACCTTGGGTGTTGGTCCGGCCGGGACCAATCGCTTTGTCGATCTTGTTTACATTTGTTTTTGCTTCTTAGCCATTGCTTTCTTAGCGTATGTGACCTGAATGTAAAAAGCAAATTGAGGGTTTTATTTGGTTTCATCAGTAAATTCTCTTTTGTATTTTGAATATTCAGGGGAATGTTTCTATTTTCACGAGCTTTAAACTGCATGGAATCGCTCAATAGCCCGGTTGGGAAAAGGAAAACTTTTGGGAAAGAGCAGAAGTCTCGCGGGAACTGACTTTGGAAAGTATGGGATTGATGATCTTTCTAGTTCTAAACTTTACCACCGCGAATCGAAAACATAGATATCAAAAAAAGTTGCCGTTTTCAGAGATGAGAAAGGGTTGTGAGCGGCTCGTGGTAATTGTGGGTAGTCTTAAAAATGAGAAGTTTCAAACGAATCGACAATACTTTTCTTCCCAGTTTTAAGTGTCAAGGAGTATTCATAGCTGTACGAATTGAGGGAATATGACACTACACAGTTGATTTTATTAATGGTGATTTTCATTTTCAACTGACCTGATTCGTATGACAATGAATTCAAGACTTTTCGTGGAAGTAATGAAAATGCTTTAACCCCAGTTACGAAGGGTTGATATGAGCCACAGCAATTTCATCCAGCTGGACCCTCTTGCCATCATTATTAAGGTCGATCCTCGCAATGCGATGTTCTACGACGTGGCTCGGAGGCAGTGTGGCCAGCTGGTTTGTATTTTGTTTTCAAAACAAATATAAAACACGCCTAATTCGTTCCCCCATGCGTGCTAGTTTTATATGTTACTTCATGAACTGATCACGGCTATAACTATGATTATTTTTTTCCACAGTGTTGTTCAACCAGTTTTTGATATTCATTATCTTTTATTTTATTTTTCTCATCTTCCTACGCATCTTTAAGTGACTAATGGAGGGAATGAAAAGCTCTTAGCTAAAAGGACCTGATCACATTACAAACTGTCTTTTAGTATCTCGAGAAGAATCTTATTCGATACAAACATTTTACTGACGTGGGAAAGAAGTATTGAGCCGTTTCTCCGGGCCCTTTTTTTATTCCTGCGTTCTATTCGGTAGTTTTAATTCCGTAAAATTCAAAAGAGGAGATTCAAATGCTTTACAGCGACAATATCCAACCGTTGCAGCTGTTACAGAAACAAAGTAGTCACTTGTAGGAAGTGTGATACTTGCAACTGTGATAACCGCCTCCTTAAGTGGTAAGAACATAGTCACATCACCTCTCAGTATGTTGTTAGAGACGGTCATTTTCTCAAATGACGGGTCCCAGGAAATTGTCTTCTTTTGCTCTATGGGTCCGTCAATGGGAAGGTTTATGCATAGAGTTGTGAATTAAGCAATGCCTCTGGAGACTGTAAAACTGAGAGAAGTTTCAGAGATCATTTAAAGAAAAATTAGATTACCCTTGTATCCACTAAGTGAGATAATTAGACTGCAATTTGTATCCCTTGTAGAATGATGATTCAAAGTCTTTATTTTTTAAATATTTCCGTGACGAATTTTTCCAAATTAAACCCAGTTTCTCACAGATATCAGCCTATTTTGTTTTAAGGCTCAATCAACTTTCAAAATGAAGTAGTCTGAATTTTCTCAGGTCTCTTTGCTTTTTCTGTAGTTTCCACCTCCTGTAGGTCATACGGAATGCTTTCTCGGGAGAGATTTACAAATTTTTACTTTCAAAAGCGCCGTTCCCTCCTCCGTGTAAAGAATTAATCTTCAAGAAAATGATTACTATAGTAAAAATGACTTTATACCTAATATGCCCTCTGGCTGTCGCAACCAACCATCCCATCACCCAAAATGAATGTCCTTTCATATCACATTCCAGCTAGAAAGACTAGCTTGAAATATAGTGGGGCATACCCTCAGGATGTATAGGTAATCGCATGGGGCCGAATAAAATTAACGATTAATATCTCGCGTGTATGTTGTCAGAAGTTGCTGATATTGCCCTCGTCGCTTCGCGCCAGTGTTCGGTCAAGGACATCGCTCTCGTACTCTTCTAAATTTGCTTCGAAGTTTCTTTAATTCGCCCACTTTTTAAAAATGTTCTTCCAGTACTCCGTACTTTTCCTCGTGTTTTAGTTTTTACTCTTGTCTTTTAATTGTTCGATATATTCCTCGTCAACTATCTCGAAACTAGACGCTATTGGTACAGAAAGTCTTAAGCAAAAACTTTATCGATAGCATAGGCCGTTGCTAGGCAACCTGAGTACTAATCATGAGCTAGTGATTTTGCCCTCTTCTCAAGCAAAATTAAGAAAAAATACCCTCTTCATTTACCAATCAGCATTCAATAATTTTGCCCTCTATTTTATTAACTTAGTAAAGCATCTGATCTGTTTACATATCTTCTATATTCGCAAGTTATGCGATTGGCCAGTTCGTCGTATCTTACTGAACGTGAATACCTTCAAAACTCGGACTGTTCATTTCGTTTTCGGCTTTGGTGATTTTCGTCTCTGCTCGTGTTAAAATAACGCCAACTACTGCGCTTGGTATATTTATGAACCCTCTGTTGCAACTTTTCGGCTCGCTTGTCCCAAAATTTTACTTCCAATTAACGAAAAAGAGGTAGAGAGATGTCCAAGAAATAGTTAGGCATTGTACAAATTGGCAGATGGCGTGACAGCTTCAGCTCAGCTCGGTGATTTGTACTCTGATAATACACGTTCTTTCGATCAATGACAGCGTGCGTTGTATCCGAACTTTATTTCGTCGCGTAGAATACACTGAATGCAAATATGCTTTCCAATTTGAGTTGCCATCGTTCTGGACTCACTAGCCTCGTGTTCATGTGGAAACACAATGGGGATTATTACATGTGTGACAAGCTAGTGAGTTCAGAACAATGGCAACTCAAATTGGACGCCATATTTGCATTTGGTGTATGCCTATTGTTCTCGGGACATTCACTTGCAGTCGCGAAAAAATTAGAGATCTGTAAAATTAGCGGCGAAAGGTATTCTGGAGAGCTTTGATCGGTCAAGGATTAAGCGCACATTCCTCCTCAGGGAGTATTGCTTGACCTCACTAACTTGTCAAGGCGTAGCTACGACACAATGCGCTAGTTTCTCTCCACCAGTCGGCAAGCAAAACAAACCATATGTGAAGCGCTGCGAACCGATTGATGTCAACTGAGAATATTCAGCAGACGCCCAAAAAGATCAGTAAACCTTCCACTACGGTGAATATCAGTTGTTGCAGGCTTTGCAGATCAGTTGAAGAAGTATCTTACCCGAAGAACATATATGCGGAGATTGCGCATTGCTCGCCGCTGCTGGTCACGAGGACATTATGGCCGGCCTTTGAGACGAAAAAATTTTTGCCACAGCTACTATGTAAGATCTTTCGAAAGACGTTCTTTTCGAAACAGTGAAGCAGTATACATAGATATCACCATCTGTGCCACGCACAAGAGTACAAGGGAATTTGAGAGAAGAAACTGAGGTGGTTTAAATTTCGTTTCAGTACTAACACAAAGGCAGTCTTTGCCAGGAAAAGAGGTAAACAACTGTTTGTTCGATAGTGTTTTGCCAGATTTGTTTTTAGTTACGTCTTGACGGTCCCAGATACTTTTTTACCGCTTCCGAGTTGCGAGTATTTTTACGAAAGGTGATAAATGCATTTCAGAATGAGCTACCTTTGATTGAGTCAGCCGCTGTCGGAAATGTTTGGGAAGATGTCCAAGACCAAGAAAATTCGTACACACATTTCGTTCAGCCGAAGAGAAAAAAAAAATGCGCCAGCGATCGTGTGTACTTGTTCGCTTTCCTTTGTTTACATAACTTAACGTGCCAGTGTTCATTCCGGATCACAAATAAACCAACGGCTGCCGGTTCTCCTTCTTATTTTGTCTTTAACAAAGGCGTTGAAAGGCAAAACAACAATAATAACTGGATTGAGGTCACAATAGCTACTCCGAGATATAGCGACTTGAAGGCCGCTGTAAAATATGCCGACCTGAACAACGATAACGTCGATTTGAAGATGTCAAAGGAAATGAGGCAAAATTAGAGCAATCAAAAGACTCGTCCCCAAGGAATATTTTAGCTCTGTAAACACATGACCAGCCCTAACAAGGGTTTCCCTTCTCTCACTCTATCACTCCAGGGGGGGGGGGGGGGGGAATGAGAGACACTGAGAAAACTCAGCGTTATTTTCAGCCATAGGGCATTGCGTTTGGGAATTAAGAACGAGTCTCTGTCAGAATCAAACAACTTAAGAAATGAATCAAACCACTTGGGAAATGAACATTTTCAACTCCCTTCGAATTTTGCATGCAGTTAGGTACCGGGGGGGGGGATGCACAAAAATGTCCTTTTTAAAGGTTACAACACTTTTGTTGCAATGATAACAATGGATGATTGATTGATTGATTGATGAAGGACTTACAAACAAAAATTTCTGTAAATTTCAACGACGACTCCAAGAAAGCTTTAATTCGGGCTGGTGCAATAGGACATATTTGGTGGAAGGAAAATAGTGTACAATTAGTAAAAAAAAAAAAATAGTTGGACAGTGTTTGAATCAGCGCACATCACTCGATATTGTTGTCATTCGATCTTGCCGCTTTTGTCTTGGTACAGTCTAATAATGTTATTACAGAATTGAAAGTTAATTTCTCACAATCCAAATAAATTTCACCAGTTGAATTTCTACAAATGACCTTTGTTTCGCTAAAATACCTCCGAAAATATTAAAATGCTTCCTATGCTTACAAAAATTTGAAAACTTTCCGTACAGATTATCAGATCGCATCGCAGTAGTAGGCCAACTCTGGCCACAAAAATCACGTTTCCTCCGTCTTAAGTAAAATAGGTACATGGGTAGTTCTGAATACCGCAACACCGCAAAAAAAAAAAAAACAAACAAAAAAAAAACAAAAAAAAACAAAAAAAATAGAAAAAACACCGCATCACCGCAAGAAATATTATTGAGACGTATTTAACGAAGGAAAAGCTTTAATACTATTTCGATTCACGAGCACATGGTAACGCTTGAGAAAACTTTGAGGTATCAGTTAAAAAAAGGTTAAATCAATCTTGCAGCTGCGTCAAATAATAATACTGCAATGTGTATACCCTGTAGAGCAATGCTTAAAAGCCTAGCCATAAATTTAGTCATTTTCCAGTTTTAGCCCTCTCACTCACAAATTTCGTCTTACATGATGAGGCCAAAACTCCTTTCAAAATGAAGTAGTCTGCATATCTTGAGGTCACTATACTTTTTATGTGGTTTTTCCCAACCTGTGTGTCGACAAAATGAGTTTTTGGGAGAGATCCACAACTAAATTGCATTTTCAAAATGGCTACTCCCTGCTCTATGTCAAAAGTACTCTTGAGGATTTAATTTCTTTTGAAAATGTTCTCTAACTGCCATGCAAGAAATTACATTTATACCAAACGTTCCAACTGGCTGTGGCAACTCCTCCATCCTCAAATATGAATGACCTTTCATATGACATTCCATCTGGATAGGATTGCTTGAAATAGTCAGGCATGCCTGTCTATTTCAGGATTGCCTGTCTATTTCAGGATTGCTTGAAATAGTCAGATGCTTCACTAAGTACATGGAGGGTACTTAGTGAAGCATCTGTTTCCATATTGAAACGCTGTCGAAGAATATTGAAACTGGTATCTAGTAGGCACAAGTTTGAATCCTGTCGAAGCCTAAATTTTCGAAGCCTTTTTTCTGTAATTGCTAAAATTGCAGCTCACCTGCCAGGATCACTGCTATACTTGATTTTAGTGTCAGTCATCACGTTTGCAGAGCATGTTTGAAGTGTGGCATAGCAGTTTGCGTTTGGACGATTTTATGTCATTTCTTGTTAGCAGGGTAGATTCAGTTTCAACTGTCTTTGCTTAGTTAATTACAATATCTCACTTACTTGCTTTGAATGAGACATTTTGAAGATAAATGGCTTGATTTTCAAAACTTGATTAGGAGTTGAGATAATCTGTTTTAGTTCACTCCGTCGCCGACCAAGCTAAACTGACTGCAGTGTTAGGGTGGATTGATGTTAAAGCTAATTAGAACAAACAGAGATTCATTGATGATGATGATCCCACGTCAACAATCATGTGATTTTTAATGATGATCCCACGTGAACCATCATGTTATTTTTAATGATAATGATCCCAAGTGAACCATCCTGTAAAATTTAGCAATTGGTTCATGCTTAACGCGCGTGCATTGTTGAAGTTTTTCTAAGCTAAGAGCTCCAAAGCCAAATAGTCTAGTGCATTTATCGTTTTTTCGAATCGACTCTCATTTAGGATACTCATTTATCATTTGGGCGCCAAAACGTCTGTCAATTGGAATGGAACAGAAAAAGAAATTTGAAAGTTTAGACACCTCGCGGCTAAACTCTACGGGAACTTTGCAGCAAAGTAAAACTGCAGGTGTCATCTTGTATAGACACGGCCATCGTAGTGGCTTTTAAGAAAGTAGACAGGATTTGCACGCGCGTACTGCGTTGTGACGCGGCAAAAACTTATTTCCTGCGGTGTTACTGAATTAAGATGAATTATCATATAATCATGGAAGATAAACATAGCTTTCGAGTGCATGCTTTGACCTCTTCACTAATTTTGTAACATTTGACTACTAATTATATTAGAGGCACTTTAAAACCTTCTAAAATAACAGTAATCTTTCGATTCCTTGTCGTTGGATATGAGACTGTTAGGAAGTGGTGTTATGATGTTCCGTAGATCAGAGGCTTGTTTTTGGAATGATTATTTGTTTTTCATGAATTTGCCGTTTAAGTTTCCGACAGACGTAACTGATAACATAACCAGTGTGAACTGTATGTTTTCTTGAATTTTGTATTCGAGTGTTGGATCCACCATCACTGTCTGCATGCAATCTTCAATCTTTAATTTTAGAAATAGGCTATTTAAACTTATCTATGAACGCATTACAAGTACTTTAGCACCAAGGCCCTCAGAACTTTATCAATAAATGCAGCTAAGCCTAGGATAGTTTTTCTAAACTCTAACTCTCGATAAGGCAAACATTCTCAAAAGTAGCTTTGACAGGCCACAACCCTCTGGAGTGAGCTGGCGCTTTTTTCCTTTATTTCAAAATTTTGAGTCTATTCTTCATCAGTTAATTTCAAGTCTGTGTTACGCTGGACAGTTAAAAAAAAAAAAACGATTATATGGAATCGGTAGATATTAAAACGTGATACGTTTCGCATAATGATTTTTGCCACGTGCAATTAAGACCGTGACTTCAGATTGTAGCAACAGTCTCTGTGTTGTAAAAATGAGACGGTGGAAAGGAGAATTTTAAAGAAGCATACTTTATGTAATTATTGTTGGTGCCCAGAGATTAGGGTAACCATGAGGCTTTTAAACTAGTTTCTTTAAATTATTATTATTATTATTATTATTATTATTATTATTATTATTATATTACTAGGATTTTTTAATCAGCATTTAAAAAAATTAATAAAAAAATTCTTTCAACAAATGATGAGTATTCTAGAAAAAGGGACAAAACATAGCACTCACGCAATACGTTTACCTACAAAACACGTTTACTAAATTATCTGGAGCTGTTTGAGCCGAACTGAAACAATATTATATTATCATGATATTACCGTGATTTTTCAATCAGCATTTAAAAAAAAAAGAGTAAAAAAAAAAATTCTTTCAACAAATGATGAGTATTCTAGAAAAAGGGACAAAAACATAGCACTCAAGCAATACGTTTACCTGCAAAAAACTTTTACTTATTCATCTGGAACTGTTTGAGCCGAACTGAAACAATGTCAGATAATCAAATTTTTCTTTTATAAACGTCCTCAAAACTGTTTAATAACTTATCCCATGGAGGGTTCCAAAATGTTTTGATTGCTTGCTTATTTACCTGTCTGTGGCAACAAGCGTCTTTCTTCCAGAGCGCTCCAGTGTAGTAGTGGCGGCTAAATATAGAGAACCCCTCCGACCCCTTGACCGGGCTTTGTAAGGATCAGTTTTTGCGCTTTGTCTCTTTGCATTAAATTCTTGTCGGTCGGCTTTTACACGGCGGTGGGTGGTAAGGGGGTGTGGCTTAGACCAACTAGCAATGATTATTCACACAATCGAGTGTCTGCGTATTTTTCTTCTTTTTAAATCCTATCCTCCTTTATTGTTCAATGTAGAAAGATAGGTTCCTTCTGGTTATTCTGGCTATCAAGTCTGGTTTTTGCGAGGCAAACTATGTCGGGTATACGTTCCGACACCTTTATCAGCGCGTTGAGGAACACAAAGGGTCGTCTTCAAACGGTAATCACCTTGAAGAGCAACATGTAACAGTCTCAAGTGACACACATCGTGGTTTTAAGATCTTGAGAAAGTGCCAGAGTAAATTTGATTGCCTGATCTATGAAATACCCATCACAGAGGAGCAAAAGCTAACTTCCCCGCATTGTCCACACAAGCTCCAAATGGAACATGGCAGGTGGAACAAACGATCGCAAGCTATTTAACGTTAACTCAATCTGATAAGACGCCTGCACTGCATGCTAGAAACTGTCTGAATTACCTAACAAATATTATTAACTGAGTTGAGTTTGAAGTCATAAACCGACATTTACCGACAAGGAACAAAAATTGAAAATTATAATCGACTACCGACAACGTAACGAAATTCTAACCGACAATCGACAGATGGACCCCCTTCCCAATTCAGACCCTCATATTACCAAGAGGTATAATTCTTCTGCCTGCACAATTATCAAGGTTTTATCTCCGAGAGTTCATAAAAACCCGCTGATTAGCGAGCCAGCGCAAAACATCATGATTTTAGCTTTTGGACAAGGTTGGTCGAATTTTCTTCGAAAACCACCGGTCTTAAAACATGTTGAATAAGACCTCTGTTGTAGATAACCACCAAGGTTGAATAGCCTAGTTATTTTAGTCAAGTTGGTGAAAAAAATCTAAACTTTATATTTCTAAATATCTCAGGAAATATTAGTATCAAATTCCACGGCTCGGCCGTTCCAAATTGAAGTAGCCCTTCTCAATTGACTCTGGCGCCTAGTTCTTCGCGAAAATAATTCATCTCTGTGGGTTGCCCTTAAGGGCCAGCTTCAGATAAATTCAAATGCATATAATTATATTTGAATAGAAGCCGTCTGATGAAAGCAAATTGATTAAAAACAAATGATCATTCCAAAAACAAGCTTCTGATCGACGGAACGGGCCACCGAACCAACTAATTGCAAAGGCTAGAACCAAACAGTCTCACGTCCAACGACAAGGACGCTAATGATTTTGTGAATTTTCACCGAAGAGAGATTCTAAACCTGAACCGTTTTGAAGTGTAAGCCGTTTGTCATTCACCCTGACGCTCAAAGCGCCATCTTCAGAATGACCCTTATTAGCACGTGTTTAATTTGTCAGTTTTGACCCACATCCAACGTATGTTAAAGTAGAGTAGTTGTTGAATCATTAGCCTTTATGTTTTTTTTTTTAAGGAAACAAGCGCAATTTAAGTTCTTCTAAATCGAAGCTTACATATAAACGTTAATTGTTGCAAAAAAGGTCGAATTTTTTGGTCGAAAAGCCGAGCAAATAGTTTGTCTGTCAATGTTACTATGCATTTGATCTGTAACTGCCGCTAAATTACAACCGATACATGAATATACATTAGCGTACTGAGCCATTCTGGAACTTAAAAAATAAAATGGCAATCTAATACTCTGTCTTGAAAAAAATGGATATGAAGTTTGTAAAGGTGACAGAATAAGCTCTTGAGTCAACGACACTACAATTCTACAAAGCGACACGAACTGTGGCCGTAGACCGGAAACCGAACTTTCAGACTTCAAGCAGGGCCTTGCGACAATTTGACGATTCCATTGCCCAGTAAATCAGTATTACATTTAAGTAACAACGTCTTCAAAAAGTACTGTTTAACAGAAGATTTTTTTGTCAAATCGTGGTGCTTTCAGAATTTTCAACTACGCAATTTCTTGCCCTGAACTCAACTATACAACGATCTAAGCATGATGAATTTCACCGCGTGGGCTATGTACACGTAAGAAATTCGTACGTTTTTTGCTTATGACAGATAATCAAGAACTGTTTAGAATAAAACTGTCGTCCCGAAATATCTCTTGGTCATTTTCGTCTTGCTTCCTATTAATAGAAACCATGACAAACTTGTGATCTCTTCACACACAGACATATTTGCATAATTCACTTTAAAGTTTGATCCGCGTGCCTATTTGCACACATGCGAAAATATTTAGCGATTTTTATCTTTCATCTCAATTTTTGAGTAAAATATCAATCGCAGGACAAATAATCGACGCAATGCAATAGAAAAACTCCTTTGGGGGGCAAATATTTCGTCTGCGGAGCAAATAATCGCAGCAATGCGACACAAAACCTGCAGGAGCCATTAGAAACTGCGATCACGATCGCCGATCGCTGACGGGAAGTACGAAAATTGGACGATATAGGAGAAGACCGAACTGAATTCCAAGCATTGTAGAAGGTTTCTGTTGTTACAGACATACAGACGGACTTACACTCTGGATAGCGTAGTATCTACGACTTCACAGGAGCAGAGTTAGTAGAGGGGACATGAGTCCGTAGATACAAAAAGGAGTTAAGATCGGGGAATATCTGATCAAAATCGTCAGAGTTCGTTGTGGGTTCGTATTCTATTGTTCCCCTCACTCACTCAACAGGACGGCATAGTAGCTTACGCCTCTTTGAGAAGTAGTAAGCTACAAAAATGAAAACAACGAACTTCGATTGACGCGTAAAGCTAGGCCAGCCAAAGTAGTTTGATGCTGTTACCCAGTAAGCGAGGTTTTGCATTTTTCATTCAACATATAGCGAAAAAAAAGGAATTAAAGCATACTTTAGATGAATAAATGATGACTATTACCGAGAAAGGTACAAAGCCATTTTGCTTACGTAATGCATTTACTTACATAACACGTTTGCTTATGTAATCCTCAGGAATAGTTTGAGCGGAACGAAAACGTTGTGACAATTAAGCAAGTCATCACGATTTTCAATTTTTGTGTTAGTTTTGAGTTTCTGAGTCGCCATTCTCGAGGTTCTAAGTTTTTTTTTCTGAGTTTACCGTTTTATCGTTTCACCTTTGAACCATAAGGGAGGATAGAGTTTACAGAGAAGAAGAATACGCAGACACTCGATCGTGTTGATAATCATTGCTAGTTGGTCTGAGCCACACCCCCCTACCGCCCACCGCCGGGAAAAAGCCGACCGACAAAAATTTAATGCAAAAACACAAAAGGCAAAAACTGATCCTTACGAAGCCCGGTCAAGTGGTCGTAGGGGTTCTCTATATTTAGCCGCCACTACTACACTGGACCGCTCTAGAAGAATGACAATTATTGCCACACAAAGGAAAATAAGTAAGCAATCGAAACACTTTGGAGCCCTCCTAGGGTATGGATAAATTATTAAATAGTTTTTAGGACGTTTACAAAAGAAAAATTTAATTATCTGACATTGTTTCAGTTCGGCTCAAACAGTTCCAGGTTTGCGGGAAGCAATCTTGAGAACGTTCAGTTTTGTCTAAATGAAGACCTAGAAAACGTCTTCAACTGGCTACAAGCGAACAAACTCACGTTGAACATGACTAAAACCGAATTCATGCTAATAGGGTCGAGGCAGAGACTGAATACTCTCACAGCTTCACCAACAATTAGAATGAACAATACTCAAGTGAGCCAGGTTTCAGCTACAAAATCGCTTGGTGTAATAATAGACGATAAACTCGATTGGCATAGTCACATCGAAAAACTAACGAAAAAGATCGCCTCTGGTATCGGGGCCCTAAAGCGAATTAGGCACCTGATCCCAGCATCAACCTTACATCTCATCTACCAAGCTTTAGTAAAACCTCACTTTGATTACTGTGACATTGTTTGGGGTAGCTGTGGGAAAACGCTACGAGACAAACTGCAGAAATTGCAGAATAGAGCAGCCCGTGTGTTGGCATTCTCTAACTATGATGCTGATGCAACTGAGCTACTCGAGTTTTTAGGGTGGAAAAATCTTGCACGCCAGCAGGAAATCCATAAAGCCACCATGATGTTTAGATGTCTGCACGGGCTAGCTCCAAGGTATCTATATTCAAAGTTTACGTGGCGTGACTCTGCTTATGACCTCAGGGACTCTGAAAATAAGCTTAATGTTCCACTACCGCGCACTAATTATTACAGAAAAAGCTTTAGCTACAATGGCGCCACATTATGGAACAGTTTACCACGCGATATAAGGAACACAGAGTCTCTGGGGTTATTTAAACGTAAGATCAATGACATTTTTTAAGTCTAACGCACGGCATTCACGGAAAACAGCTTTAGTGTTATAGTATGTAGTTTTAATTTTAAATATCTTAGCGTATGTGCTATGTATTTTTAGAGGCTGATGAATTGATCGTGTCTAAATAAAGATTACAATACAATACAATAGGTGATTAAGTAAACGTGTTTTGTACGTAAACGTATTGCGTGAGTGCTATGTTTATGTCCCTTTCTCTAGAGTATTCATAATTTGTTGAAATAATTTTTTTGAGTCTTTTTTTTTAATGCAGATTGAAAAATCACAGTAAAATAATAATAATAATAATCTAAAGAAACTATTTCAAAAGCCTCTTCGTTACCCTAATCTCTAGGCACCAACAATGATTACGTAAAGTATTTTTCTTTTAATTTCTTCCTTCCATCGTCTCATTTTTACAACATAGAGACTGTTGCTGTCACGATCTGAATTGCACGTGGCAAAAATCATTATGCCAAACGTATCAAGTTTTAGTAACTACCACTGAATTTGCAGATGATCCTTTTTTTTTTTTAACTATCCAGCGTAACCCAAACTTGAAATTAACTGATGAAGAATAGACGCAAAATTTTGAAATTCCAAAAAAACATACAGTTCACGCAGGTTATGTTATCAGTTAACACAAATGATCATTCCAAAAACAAGCCTCTGATCGACGGAACGGGTCACTAACCAACTAATTGCAAAGGCTAGAACCGAACAGTCTCACGTCCAACCACAAGGACGCGAATGATTTTGGGAATTTTCATCCAACCATAGTTAGTAGATCGTCGAACAGAGATTCTAAAGCTGAATTTTGGGGCGTAAGCCCTTCGTCATTCACCTTGACGCTCAAAACGCCATCATTAGAATTACATACACTAAAGTGACCAATTCACATTATCGAATCAGTCGATAAAACCAAATTGTTTGAATAGGTTATCAGTTATGTCTGTGTGCCATCTTTGAAAGTGCTTTTATCCTCTTTTTTATCTTTGCCAGAAGAAAAGCAGTAACTAATTTAATAATACAATGCTCAGACGGCAAGTTAATTACAAAAAGAAATTATTTTTTCCATAAGCGAGTTTTCCATCTTTCTTACAGTCTCATATCCAACGACAAGAAATCGAAATATTAGTTCTATTTTAGAAGGTTTGAAAGTGTATCCAAATATATTAATTAGTTGTCAAATTTTACGAAATCAAGGAAGAGGTCGAAGTATGCACTCGAAAGGTTAGGGTGTGTGCTTATCTTCCATGATTACATAATCATTCATCTTAAGGTAACACTGCAGGAAATAAGTTTTTGCCGCGTCACAACGCGGTACGCGCATGCAAATCCTATCTACTTTCTTAAAAGCTACTACGATGGCCGTGTCTATACAAGATGACACGTGCAATTTTACTCTGCTGCAAAGTTCTCGTGGAGTTTAGCCGCGAGGTTTCAAATCTTTCAAATTTCTTTTTCTGTTCCATTCCGATTGACATACGTTTTGGAGCCCAAATGATAAATAAGTATCCTAAATGAGAGTCGATTCGAAAAAACGATAAATGCATTAGACTATTTGGCTTTGGAGCTCTTAGCTTTGTAAAACTTCAACAATGCACGCGCGTTAAGAATGAACCAATTGTTAAATTTCACATGATAGTTCACGTGGGATCATCATTAAAAATCACATGCTTGTTCACGTGGGATCATCATCATCAATGATTGTTTTTTTGTTCTATTTAGCTTCAAGCCATTTATCCTCAACATGTCTATTCAAAGCAAGTAAGTGAAATCTAGTAATTAACTAAGAAAGGACAGTCGCAACTGAATTTACCTTGCTAACAAGGAATAACATAAAATCGTCTTAACGCAAACCGCTATGCCACACCCAAAATATACTCTGCAAACGTTATGTCCTGACACTAACTATCAAGTAAAGCAGTGATCCTGGCAGGTGAGCTGCAATGTTAGCAATTAGAGAAAAGAGGCTTTGAAAAATTTAGGCTTCGACAGGATTCACACTTCTAAATACCAGTTGGGTGCTGCTACTAACTGACTAGGAGTCCGCACGTTGGGAGCGAGGCAAAGTTTTGACGGTTATCCTTTCCCGTGAAGTAATCTGACCTTATTCTTTAATGAAATGAATTCCATTTGACCAGCGGATGAAAATTAAATAAAGAAATGATCCTCGTAGGTGACTTTCAATTTTTCTGGGTGTTCTGACATGTTCTCAAGTAGGATTCGCAATTGCAAAGGGAAACGTTATTGGAGTAGATGCATGCCCCACATACCACAGACAGAAACATGCCATACGAAGAACTATTGATCCTATTGTTAAGCTTAACTAGTTAACCTGACTTCATGTGTCAGTCATGGGCTCAATTAATTCATTTTGCATGTCTTCGAGCTTCCAACTCACCTTGGAGCGAAATTCAGTCTAGTGTTTTTATCTGATGCAATAAACTTTTAGCGTTCAAGCATAAATTTTAAAAGACGGTCAAAGAGTAAGAAAATCAAATTCATAGCCAAACATGCACAAATGGTGTGAGGCGCTTCGTGATGTTTGATATGGCTCGAGGGGCTCAAGATACATCTTAATTGTAGAAAAAAAAAAAAAAAAAACTACAATTATTTGAAATAATGTGTAATAATACATGTAATCCGCTGGAAAATCAGTTAAGGTCTCAGAATTATTAATGTCAGTTATGTTTTTTTTTCCTTTTTCTTTTACTTATTCATGGTATCACAAACGAAATGAGGACGAAATACCATATGGAAGGCAATGTCAATGGCCACGAATTCACGATCGAAGGTGAAGGAATTGGAAACCCTTACGAGTAAGTGTCTCTTAATTTAAAAATAGAACATCTTAGATTATTTCATTACCATGCATTACAAACAAGAGAACATCAGGGGATAGAGAATTAGGATTATGCCCAAAGATTAATCGGAAGATTTTCAGTCATAAACCATGAGCTTTTTTCTATTCGGGTTTGCAAATTACCTATGGTCCATGACATCGACTTCTCCATCAACTTCCAGAATCAGGCGAGAAGCTCAGTCACAACTAAACCCATTTACCATTCTTTTTTCTTACATGAAAGGTTGTGGAGTATTGTCTTATTGAGTTCAAATTGTGATAATAAATATTTGGTTCCCTCTACTGAATTCTCGTGCATTTCCAGTTACACATGAGCCGTTTCTGAAAACAATTTCCAATACACTTTTCCTCTTTTCATGTTTAGGGGGACACAGATGAGCGAATTATGCATCATCAAGCCTAAGGGAAAACCCCTTCCATTCTCCTTTGACATACTGTCGACAGCGTTTCAAAATGGAAACAGATGCGTCACTAAGTATCCTCCAGGCATGCCTGACTATTTCAAGCAGTCCTATCCAGATGGAATGTCATGTGAAAGGTCATTCATATTTGAGGATGGAGGAGTTGCCACAGCCAGTTGGAACGTTCGGTATAAATGTAATTTCTCGCATGGCAGTTAGAGAACATTTTTAAAAGAAATTAAATCTTCAAGAATATTTTTGACATAGAGCAGGGAGTGGCCGTTTTGAAGATGCAATTTAGTTGTGATTTTCTTCCAAAAGCTCATTTTGTTGACACACAGGTTGGGAAAAACCACATAAAAAATATTATAACCCGAGGATATGCAGCCTGCTTCAGTTTGAAATGAGTTTTGGCCTCATCATGTAAGACGCCATTTGTGAGTAAGAGGGCTAAAACTGGAAAATGACTAAATTTATGACTAGGCTTTTAAGCATTGCTCTACTGGATATACACTTTGCAGTATTATTATTTGAAGCAGCTGCAAGATTGATTTAACCTTTATTTTTAACTGATACTCCAAAGCTTTCTCAATTTTGCAGTCCTGAAGGAAATTGCTTCATCCACAATTCCATCTATCATGGCGTAAACTTTCCCGCTGATGGACCCATAATGAAAAAGAAGTCAATTGGCTGGGATAAGTCGTTCGAAAAAATGACTGTGTCTAAAGAGCTGTTGAGAGGTGATGTGACTCAGTTTCTTCTGCTCGAAGGTGGTCGTTACCACAGATGCCAGTTTCACTCTACTTACAAGTAACATTTTCGTGTCTGCATCAGCTCTGACGATTGTGAAACGTCCTCTTTGAATATACGGCTCTCTTCTGTTTTGTGTTTCCCCAAATTAAAGAAGTTAAAGAGAACCCAGGGATGAAGAGGGCTTCAACAGAACAGCAGAGTAACAATTCATCTTAAAAAAAATATTCGGTATCGCATGAGTGAACTCTACAAGTAAGGGCGATGGACAAAATAACCAGTTAATGATCAAAAGAATTGTTGAGTTAATTACTAAATTAAATTGCTATAAAATTACTAAATTCTGAGAAATCAAAGGCAAAGTGTTATTAGAGTTGTTCATAAAGCAAGTGTTGTCTATTTTTTCTTAGTTGTTTTTAACTGTTCTTTCGGTTTTTTTGTTTCTTTTACCTTTTTTTTTCTTTCTTTTAATTATTTTCTTTTTTGCACAGACCTGAGAAGCCGGACACACTGCCCCCGAATCATGTTATAGAACATCATATTGTGAGGACCGACCTTGGCCATAAGGAAAAAGGTTTTACGGTCAAGCTGGAAGAACATGCTGCAGCTCACGTTAACCCTTTGAAGGTTAAATAACTCTTTGTAAGATGGAAGCATTTTCATTACTTACAATTAATGCCCTGAATTCATTGTAACTCGAATCAGGTCAGTTGAATAATAAAAAGAAAATTGATATAATAAACGGTGTATTGTCATTATCTTATTTCCTGCGGCCAGAATTGCTCCCTGAGACTAAAAACTGGGAGCACATGTATTGCAGATTTGTTTGCAACTATTTTCCGTGACTGCCTACACATAGTTAGATGCCCACAACTCTTTTTCAATAAATCTCATCCTCTCTATCGGGTCATGTAATAGGAGAGTCAATTGGTTAGCTCCGGAAACTGAATGAACTGCCAGCCAGAAGAGCGAAGACTCTATTTAATTTATCGCTGAATGAAAGTAATGACACAGAGAAACTGAGAAGAAATTTTTTTAAAAAAGCAATCGAGAAAAAGGGTTATGCTAGCTGAAGGCTCAAATCGTAGATTGCTCCTGGAGGGGAGACTGATGTTTGCGGTGTTGCTTGTTGACCCTTTATTTAATGCGGTATGGAGGTGAAGAACAACTTACGTTGCGGTGTCGCAGTGATTCAAACCTTACAGTGTATGATGTTTGTAAGTTTAAAGCGACTGTGTTCGGTAAAATAAACCATTTTCGGTGTTGCAATTTATTCTTTAAACCTTTTGATAATCCGACTTAATCTTTGATCATTGGCTGATTGTCCCCAGGCTCTGCGTTCTTTTATATTTTACTTGACCTATATATGGAGCTCTACCGTACGCGCAATCGGCCAGCCAGATTGCCGGATTGCCGGATTGCCGGATTGCCAGATTGCCGGATTGCCGGATTGCCGGATTGCCGGATTGCCAGATTGCCAGATTGCCGGATTGTGTTGTGCGGGAGGTCGAGGGTTCGAGCCCCGGCCGGACCAATACTCATGGTCTTAAAATAACTGAGGAGAATTTGCTACCTTTCTATAACATCAATGAAATGGTTAGATATTCTAGTCTTCTCGGATAAGGACGAATAAATGGAGGTCCCGTCTCCTGCAGGATTAGGGGTAGGAGACGTTAATTTCCCACACACGAGATTACTGTGTGATGGATGTCCTCCCCTGGGGTGGGATGTGTGGGGGAAAAGGTGAGGTCGTTACATGGACTAAAGCGGCTGCCAGAGGCGCCTGATAATGCTGACGTCCGATCTCAACCTTAGTAACACTGTAGACCTTAGCAATTCAGCCTATGCTGCTATTAAGGTATCGAATCATTCACTTTCACTTTCACTTTCACTTTCACTTTCACTTTCACTTTCACTTTCACTTTCACTTTCACTTTCACTTTCACTTTCTAAAGATGAGTGAGACCAGACCAGGTAAATCCGGATGGTTTTTTTTTTTTTTATCGAGGTGTCGGTGTGTTGATAATATTTCTTGCGGTGGTGCGGTGTTTTTCCTATTCTGTTTGCGGTGTTGCCGTATTCAGAACTACCCATGTACCTCTTTTACTTGAGACGGAGGAAACGCGATTTTTGTGGCCAGATTTGGCCTACTAACGCGGTTGCGATCTGATAATCTGTACGGAAAGTTTTTAAAGTTTGTAAGTATAGGAAGCGTTTTAATATTTTCCGGAGTTCTTTTTCCAGCGAAACAACGGTCATTTGTAGAATTTCAACTGGTGAAATTTATTTCGATTGTTAGAACTTAACTTTAAATTCGGTAATAGCATTATTAGACAGTATCAAGACAAAGGCGGCAAGATCGAAAGACAACAGTATCGAGTGCTGCGCGCTGATTCAAACACCGTCCAGCTATCTATATATAATTTGGATATATCAACAAAGTTGAAATGGTAAATTGGCCACCGTAACGATTACAAAAGCTGACGTTTCAAGCGTTAGCCCTTCGTCGGAGCGAATGACGTATAGTCATTGGAAAATGAATATATAATTTTTATCGATACACTTCCTTAATTCAATTTATCAAAGTCCGTTCCTTCTCAGACTCTACCAAGCAGCCGGCTGTTATTCCAGAGTATTGCTAGAGCATCACAGAAGACCAACATTTCAATAGAATGAATGTATGAGAATCCCAAAAGTTCTCGAGATACTAACTGATTACAATCCAATAAAAGAATATCATAGAAGTGCGCTTGGTACATAGTATGCGGTAACAATCGAATGAAAGATTAATTCTAAAAGTGGTTCTTTATACTAACGAGACAATCCAAAGAAAGAGAATCCTAAAAGTGCGCGAGATGGGAACGTAAGAATCCTACATTTAAAAGATTTAAAAACAACATTACCAACAACGTTAGCATCACAAAATTTCTTTAACTTTAAAGAGGTGGTAAGTAGAGGTTTTGTCACGTTGTAATTATCATAGGAATTTAAAACAGAAACAAGGTATAATTGTTTCAGAATCGATTGCTTCCTTGACAAAAAAACTGATTAATACTGCAAATATTTAGATCAAGTTTTCAATAGAATGACGCTGGAAGTTCGTGTTGCAGAAAACTAATACCAATTTATAAGCTTCATAGAAAAATTGGTGAGAATAAGGGTGCATTTTAATGTTTAAATCAGCCAATTATGCCCAGCAGAGCCTGAGAGGTACTTTTTTCAGTTCTTTCCGTGACACTATAAAGGACAATAAACATCTCACAATCATTCCAAATTGGCCTCTCCCCGATGTGTGATCACAAACAAAACATTTCCTTGCAGACAATTCTAATAGGCTTGATAGGTGCATCATAGAAACTAAGCGAAGCAAAATCTCATTTTCGGAGAGAGAAATAAGACGAGGGAACCATGATATTTCTTTTGACTCCACAATTCTGTAAGCTCTACCGCGTTCCCACGTTTATTGTGTGTCTAATGTGTAATCGCTTCTTTATATATATAGGTAATATGAGAATCACTAATTTAATCAATCAACTGTCACTGTATCGCCTCCCGGTTAGCTCAATGGATAGAGAGCTGGACTGTTGTGCGGGAGGTCGAGGGTTCGAGCCCCGGCCGGACCAACACTCAAGGTCTTAAAATAATTGAGAAGAATATGCTTCCTTTCTATAACATCAAGAAATGGTTAGATATTCTAGTCTTCTCGGATAGGGACGAATAAATGGAGGTCCCGTCTCCTACAGGGTTAGGGGTAGGAGACGTTAATTTCCCACGCACGAGATTACTGTGTGATGGATGTCCTCCCCCTGGGGTGGGATGGGCGAGTTAGGATTGATTGTAGAGCGCTGTTGATCTGTCATTGTAAATAGCGCTCTATAAGTGATAAATTGTAAATTGTAATTGTACAAGCAAAACGAAATATCTGGTTTCACAGGTAAAGAAATTGTTCTCGCGTGGGGGCGTCTCCATGTTTCCGACACAATTCCCTTGTTTGCACTAAGCGATTTACTTTCCTAGACCTTAGACATCAATCAAATGAAGCTTTCTCAACCGAAAAAGGTGTTACCCTGGCCAAAGCAGAGAAACATTTTTCAGTTCTTATGTCTAATCCAAGTGCGTTATGGAAAACTCTTAACAACATAACATCTCGCAAAGAAAGAACTCCCATCTCTTGCATTGAAGCCGACGGTGTTCAATACTGTAGCAACAAGTCTGTAGTAAAGATTCTCAATCATGCATGACCATTTTACAACGACTGGAACTAAACTAGCGCAGAAGCTCGAGTCTTACAGGTCCTAAATTTTCTCGACACTTACGATAAACTCAAGTCTACCCTATGAATTTACTTCCAGCCAATTACGGAAGACTTCGTTATTCGTCAGCTACAACAGCTCAAAACCACTAAAGCTATCGGTCTCAATAACATCAGTCCTTGTCTGCTAAAAGATTTAGTGACTGTCGGTAATCGGTTAAAATTTTCGATCTTTGTCGGTAGTCGGTAGTATTTTTCGCCCTTTGTCGCTAGTCGGTCCAATCCATTTAAATCCTTTTTTATGTCACCTCCTTCAGTCATAATTCTCTTTGCCAAAATTTCATCCTCTCTCGCTTCTTCTCGTGATTTACGTTTTTTCCTCACTTCCCTCTTGTCGCCTTTCTTTTCGGAAACGTTCATCACCTTCTGCTTGCTCGTACATGTATCACCTGCATCTGTCGCCTTAAGGTGGCTCGTAGCAGTTTCCTCGCGCGGGGAACAGGTCACTCTTGCGTGACGCGCGCGAGAGAAACGTGCGAAAGAAGCGCGAGATCAAAAGATGAAAATTCAAAACAAAGATGGCGGCGCGTGGAATTTTTTCTACTTTTGTGAGAAGTTTACCTAAGAGCTTGTATTTGATGTGTTGAGCGGCCACTATGAATGCAGGAGATAGAAACTAAGATAACGAAGACGATTTTCGGAGAAGTAAAGGTTGCTTAACTTCACATTTAAAAGAAATATTCAACCGATATGAAATCTTGCGACGGCGAAAAAAAGAACTCAAGTGAAAGATAATCTACCTGAAGTAGAAGAAGACTTTGAAACTTCAAGGAAAATAATATGATACAGCCAGAAGTCATGTGTAGGATTTTTAAGATGAGCTCGGGAGGCTGTCTTTGACGGCTGTTTAATGATTTTCTTAGCAGTAAACGTCTGTAAACATCAGATCGTAGCTGCTCGCGCGAGCACACGCAATTGTCAGCGGTAGCTAAAACAGATCACGAGCAAATGTCGATCCTATAGAATCCAGATTTTTAAAACGCGCGTGGAAATTGCTAAACTCACGAAAGCTATTGCGTGAAAACAAGTCCGGTGACCCCTTTTTTTTATTGTTCCAATATGATAATAACGTCGAAAGGAATCATCAGAAAAAAAAAATAGAAAATTCTACGGAAGAAAATTTGTGATGTGTGAAAATTGTCCTTTTTGTAGATTTTCTGAAATTCCGCTCCGTAGAATTTTTTAAAAATCTTTGTGCATTTTCCTTTTCAAGTGCCAAAAGCAATCACTGAAAAAAAATCAGGGGGTCACCGGGTTAGTTTTCGAATTCTTTAAGCCACAAGCTAAAAATTGCGTCTGAATAAGCCTATGAAAGCGTTGCCATGGAAACTGCTAGTGACGAAATGACACTTATTTTTGGATAACCAATGATTATGTAATTCAACCCCGTAAAAGTGTTCAACTGGCCTTGGTCAGTCTTTCTGTTGTATTCTTTCAAAGTTACAAACCATCAAAAAGATGAAAACCGGTACGAGCCACCTTAAGCGGCACAACGGGTTGACCGGTCCAGTTTGTAACTTGGTGATGATGATGATGATAAACTTTATTCATGTGTCAATGTATTTAGCTGACGCTAATTGGGGACACAACGTAAATGAATAACGTATTACGTCCTCCGGAACCGCCGCATTTTCTATGAAATTGACGAATTCAGATAATTTATTAACTTATGCAGACATCTACAGCGGTAATCATATAGACGCATTTTCCACACTCCTCATTTTCCACACTCCTCATTTTCCACACTCCTCATTTTCCACACTCCTCATTTTCCACACTCCTCATTTTCCACACTCCTCATTTTCCACACTCCTCATTTTCCACACTCCTCATTTTCCACACTCCTCATTTTCCACACTCCTCGTTTTCCACACTCCGCACTCCCCACTTTCCACACTTCTCATTTTCCACCTAACCGCTCACTACTAGAAAAGCGGACGTGATTCTTACGTTATACAGTGTTGCGCAACGTTTTATATTTATAGAGGTTTGTATGGGATGTTATCGGTTTGCCTTAAAAGAGCGATAAAAATGTCCCGTTTTGAAATAAAATGGACATACCTTACTGCCTTGTTTTTTACGTTGTTGATTACCAACGTCTCAGGCCATTTTGAAGAGTTTTCGGCGAGTTAGCGCTATTTTGGTGTTCAACCGCTAAGAAAAGGGTGTCTCGAAAACGCAGACCTCGAAATCACAGACCTCGAGAAAGTAAACTCGATCTCAGTTGCCCAGAAAACTAAAATGATCCAAATATTTTTTTCGAAATTTCGAAGAGAACCTTAGTTTTGAAGCAGTTGTTTTTTTTGGATGGGAGAGATTTAGTCAAGACAAGCATTATGTGCGACCGGAAGTCGACAAAGATCAATTAAAATATTTGCTTCGTGTTAAAGCCAGTGGTCCACAAACAAATAAATTTTGGTAAAAGTCGCTCTCAGTTGCTTCAATAAAGCTTACTTCGATAATTTACGCGGACACGTCCAACTTTGAGGGCGCTACAAACTCATTCATGGCTCCTTAATAGACAATCCCTGGTTTCAAGTCGCGGTTTACAAATATTCCTTGAAGGCAAAAATTCAAGTCCCTCGTCAGTTCGGCGATAGCAATCGCTGCCTTGGGAAAAACCACCACAGTGCAAAATGTTGAAAGGCTTCGCCTGCTTGTGTGCTATCGAGGCCATTCAAAAATACGAGGATATCTGAAACCCAAACATCAATACCGAATGGCTGCCAGGAAATGAAAACACTGACTTGTACGCCACCATTACGCATTACAGCACAGGCGATCCAAGCTCTCTTTGAGAACCACACAAGGAACACAATTTACATATTTATAAGGATTTGGATGGGATTTTCTACAAGATATCCACAGAGATAGTTAAAAGTGAAAATATTAAATAAAAATGGCTTACCTTGTTCCATTTCGCGTGTTGTTTGCTCCTGGTGTCGTTATTTTACCGATTTCACTTGATTTAGGCGGTTTTTTCGAATCCTGGTTTTCTACCACATAAACCCGCATTTCTACCACATAATTTTTTTTTCGACATTTGGTTATGTTAAAAAAAGGACTTTTTTTACGGGAGAATATTTAAAACTGCTGCACAGACTTTAGCAAACCGTAACTCGTCTCGGTTCCAAGTTTTTGTACACACGTTGCTCGAACCTCCGACGGATTCTTAAGGCTTTATAATCAGACGTCATCTAGACTCTTTAAACATTCTTCTCCCCTCTTTGTTTTTTTTCTTCTCGTGCTTAATAAAAATGTCTTCAACACAATTTGATTGACATAACGCCTTAGTCACGCGAGGCATTGCGTGACGAATATTTCCGCGCTTGGATTGTCTGCTTCTCAAAACCATTAACCAAATGTAGAAAAAAAATTTCGACAACTGCTATGTCGAGGCCTCGAAAATGCTTATAAGACGAAGGTGTTACAAATATGCGGCATCTAGTAAAGTTTGCGGTTTGTCGAGGTCTGCGTTTTTGGGTCTGTGTTTTCGAGAAAACCTAGTGGGGTTCTCGAAAACGCAGACCAAACCACGCAGACTCAAATTAAAAACCCTGTTTTTAGACAGTTAGGAGAGAACCGTGGTTGTGAAGCGTTACTTATGAGACGAAGATGTTACAAAATACGCGGCATCTAGTAAAGTTTGCTGTTTTTTAAGGTCTGCGTTTTAGGGTCTGCGTTTTCGAGAAAACCCAGGAAAAATCGTAGCAAAGGAGACAAAGATGTTACGAAATCTGCGGCATCTAAAGGTCACTGTTAAAACCGATCGTGGTAATGCGTAATGGTGGCGTACGATGCCATTCGGTATTTATGTTTAGGTTTCAGATATCCTCGTATTTTTAAACTGCCTCGATAGCACACAAGCAGGCGAAGCCTTTCAACATTTCATACTGTAGTGGTTTTTCCCAAGGCAACGATTGCTATCGCCGAACTGACGAGGGACTTGAATTTTTGCCTTCAAGGAATGTATAAAGCGCGACCTGAAACCAGGGATTGTCTATTAAGGAGCCTTATATAAGTTTGTACCGCGCTCGCACAGTATGTCGGGTAACAAAAATAAGCCCAACGAGGGTAGCTAGCGGCCTGCAATCTACAAACAAACCAGTTAGCTCCCCAAAAACTCTTCAAAATGGCCTGAGACGCTTGTAATCAACAAAGAAAACAACAAGGCAATAAGGTAAGTCCATTTTATTTTAAAACAAGACATTCTTTTAAGGCAAACCGATAACATCCTATACAAACCTTTATAAATATAAAACGTTGCGTAACACTGTAAGAGTCACGTCCGCTTTTCTAGTAGTGAGCTTGGGCTGCCTGTGAGCAATGCGACACAAAACTTGCAGGAGACAAAAAACTGCGATCACGATCCCAGACGGGAAGTACGAAAATCAGACGATACAGGAGAAGACCGAACTGAATTCCGAGCATTCTAGAAGGTTTCTATTGTTACAGACATACAGACGAACTTACACTCTGGATAGCGTAGTATCTTCGACTTCACAGAAGTCCGTAGATAAAAGAATAAGTTAACATCGGGGACTATGGGATCAAAATCAGCAGAGTTCGTTGTGGGCTCGGATTCTATTGTTACCCTCACTCACTCAACAGGACGGCAAAGTAGCTTACGCCTCTTTTAGAGGCAGTAAGCAACAGAAATGAAAACAACGAACGTCGATGACGGGTAAAGCGAGGCCAGCCAAAGTAATTTGATGCTGTTACCCAGTAAGCGAGGGTTTGCATTTTTATTCGACATATAGCAAAAAAAAAAAAAATTAAAGCATACTTTAGATGAACAATTGACGAGTATTCCCACGAACAGTACAAAGCCATTTTACTTACATCATGAGTACATTTAAGTACATAACACGTTTGCTTATTTAATCATCAGGAATAGTTTGAGCGGAAAAAAAAACATTGTCAGACAATTAAATTTTTCTTTTGTAAAAGTCCTTACAACTACTCAATAACTTATCCCATGGAGGGCCGCTGTATGATGCGCAATTACCCCGCGTGCACACGAAACGATCATGTCACGGAAGGTCTGAAATATCTAAATTGGCTCAATGTGAACGATAGACTACTTACAAACGACTTCTTAATGGTCCATAAGTGTATTCATGACCAGATACCCAGCTACCTTACTGGAAAATGTATTCAGCGTTCGAAGATTTACGACAGAAACACTAGATACAGTGGTGAATTAGACCTCCCAATTTGTACATTAAAAACAGGGCAACGATCATTTGCTTTTCGGGGTGCAAATCTGTCTAATAACCTTCCAAACGAGATTAAGAAAACATCTGACGTAAAAAAGTTTAAGGCTAAAGTCTATAATTATTTTTAAATCTGTAAGTTTTAATTTTAGCATATTATGATATATTCATGTAATTAGTTGTTACCATTGACGGCGGAAGAGCCCTAGACAGGGAGCTGTTCAAATAAAGTATGTATGTATGTATGTATGTATGTATCGCGATTTTCAATTTTTATGTTAGTTTTGAATTCTTGAGTCGCCATTCTCGAGGTTCGTATTTGTTTTTTTTTGTTTTTGTTTTTTTTTTTCTGAGTTTACCGTGTTACCGTTTCACCGTTGTCCACTCGCTTCCGAACAAAATGGTGTTCAGCAACGAGACAGACGAACTTTGTGCATGTTTTGTCTGAGTGCCGGATTTTTACTTGCAGGTTGCAAAGGATTCATTCTTTAGACAGTGTAATCCTCGGCTCCAGTGAAATGAAACGGCTTAAATTCAGACATAAATATATACATTTGAATTTATCTGAAACTGGCCCTTAAGGGCAACCTACAAAGATGAATTATTTTCGCGAAGAACTAGGCGCCAGAGTCAATTGAGAAGGGCTACTTCAATTTGGAATGGCCGAGCCGTGGAATTTGATACGACTATTTCATGACAATATTTACGAATATAAAGTTTTTCGCCAATTTTACCACAATAACTAAGGTATTCAACCTTGGTGGTTAATCACAAAAGAGGTCTCGTTCAACATGTTTTAAAACCTGTGGTTTCCGCAGTAACTTTGGGCAACCTTCAGTCCAAAAGCTAAAACCATGATGTTTTGCGTTGGCTCGCTAATCTAAAACCTTAATAATAATCAGGATAATTGTGCAGGCGGAAGATTTACCTTTTGGTAATATGAGGGTCTGAATTGGGGAGGGGGTCCATCTGCCGATTGTCGGTTAGAATTTCGTTACGTCATCGGTAGTCGGTTAAAATTTTCAATTTTTGTTGCTTGTCGGTAAATGTCGGTTCATGATTTCAAACGCAACTCAGTTATTCATATTTGTTAGGTAATTCAGACAGTTTCTAACATGCGGTGCAGGCGTCTTATCAGGGCGAGTTAACGTTGAATAGCTTGCGATCGTTTGTTCGACCTGTCATGTTCCATTTGAAGCTTGAGTGGACAATGCGTGGAAGTTAGTTTTGCTCCTCTGCAAGGGGCATTTCATAGATCAGGCAATCAAATTTACTTTGGCACTTTATCGAGATCTTAACACCACAATATGTGTCACTTGGAAATGTTCCATGTTGCTCTTTAAGTGTTACGGTGATTTCCGATTGAAAACCGACGATCCCTTGTGTTCCTCAACGCGCTGATAGCGGTGTCAGAACGTATACCCGAAAAAGTTTGCATCGTAAAAGCCAGACTTTATAGCCAGAATATCCAGAAGGAAGCTATCTTCCTACTTTAAAAAATAAGTGAGGATAAGATTTAAAGAGAATAAAAATACGCAGACGCTCGATTATGCTGACTCAGTGCTAGTTGGTCTAAGCCACACCCTCTACCGCCTACCGCCGTGAAAAAAGCCGACCGACAAAAATTTAAGGCAAAGACACAAAGCGCACAAACTGATTCTTACAAAGCCCGGTCAAGCGGCCGGAGGGTCTCTATATTTAGCCGCCACTACTACAATAGACCGCCTTAGAAGAATGACACTTGTTGCCACCTACAGGTATATAAGCGAGAAATCAAAACAGTTTGGAGCCCCCCATGGGATAAGTTCTTTCGGATAAGCTTTTGCTCCTCTGTAAGGGGCATTTCATAGATCACGCAATCAAATTTACTTTAGCACTTTCTAAAGATCTTAAAAGCCCGATACATGTCCCTTAGGAATGTTCCAGGTTGCTCTTTAAGGTGATTCTCGTTTGAAAACGATCCATTGTGTTCCTCAACGCGCTGATAGAGGTGTCGGAAGGTATACCCGACATAGTTTGCATCGCAAAAACCAGAAGCTATCTTTCTGCATTGAAAAAGAGAGGATAAGATTTAAAGAGGAGAAAAATACGCAGACACTCGATTGACCGACAATATTTAATGCAAACACACAAAGCGCACAAACTGATCCTTTACGAAGCCCGGTCAAGCGGCCGGCCGGAGGTTCTCTATATTTAGGCGCCACTACTACACTGGACCGCTCTAGAAAAATGACACTTGTTGCCACACACAAGTAAATAAGTGATCAATCAAAACATTTTGGAGCCCTCTATGGGCCAGGTTATTAAATAGTTTTGCAGTTTGGCTCAAACAGTTCCAGATGAATAAGTAAACCTGTTTTGTAGGTAAACGTATTGCCTGAGTGGTATGTTGTTGTTCCTTTCTCTAGAGTACTGATCATTTGTTGAAAGAATTTTTTTTTATTCTGTCTTTTTTAAAAGCTGATTAAAATATGCACAGTAATATAATAATGATAATAATTTAAAGAAACTAGTTGGAAAGCCTCATGGTTACCCTAATCTCTGGGAAGCAACAATGATTACATAAAGTATGCTTCGTTTAATTTCTCCCTTCCATCGTCTCATTTTTACAACATAGAGACTGTTGCTACAATCTGAGGACACGGTCTTAATTGCACGTGGCAAAAATTCTTATGCCAAACGTATCACGTTTTAATAACTACCACTGAATTTGCAGATAATTTTTTTTAACTGTCCAGCATAACACAAACTTGAACTTAACTGATGAAGAATAGACGTAAAATTTTGAAATAAAGGAAAAAAGCGCCAGCTCACTCCAGAGGGTTGTAGCCTGTCAAAGCTACTTTTCAGAATGTTTGCCTTATCCAGAGTTAATATTTAGAAAAACTATCCTAGGTTTAGCTGCATTTATTGATAAACTCTGAGAGTCTTGTTGCTAAAGGACTTGTAATGCGTTCATAGAAAAGTTCGATTTGCCTGTTTCTGAAAAAAAGATTAAAGATTGCATGCAGACAGTGGTGGTGGATCCAACACTCGAAGTCAAAATTCCAAAAAACATATAGTTTACGCTGGTTATGTTATCAGTTCTGTCTTTCTGAAACTTAAACGGCAAACTTATTTAAAACAAATGATCATTCCAAAAACAAGCCTCTGATCGACGGAACGGGTCACTAACCAACTAATTGCAAAGGCTATAACCGAACAGTCTCACGTCCAACCGCAAGGACGCGAATGAATTTGTGAATTTTCACAGAATAGAGATTTTAAAGCTGAACTTTGGACCGTAAGCCCTTCGTTATTCACCCTGACTGTCAAAACGCCATATTTAGAATAACATACACTAAGGTGACTAATTCACATTATCGAATCAGTCGATGAAACCAAATTGTTTGGATAGGTTATCAGTTCTGTCTGTGTGCCACCTTTGAAAGTGCATATTTCCTCTTTTTTCCCTTTGCTAAAAGAAAAGCAGTAATTAATTTGCTTAGACGGCAAGTTAATTACGAAAAGAAATTCTTTTTCTATAAGCGAGCCTTCCATCTTCCTAACACTCTCCTATCCAACGACAAGGAATCGAAAGATTACTTATATTTTTGAAGGTTTGAACGTGCCTCTAAATATAATTAGTAGTAAAATTTTACGTAATCAGGGAAGGTTAGAGTGTCTGTTTATCTTCCATGATTACATAATCATTCATCTTAATTTAGTAACACTGCAAGAAATAAGTTTTTTCAGCGTCAAAACGCAGTGTGACGCGGACAAAATTAAATAAAGCCACTACGATGGCTGTGTCTATACAAGTTGACACGTGCAGTTTTCATTTCATATTGCTGCAAAGTTCCCGTAGAGTTTAGCCGCAAGGTTTCAAAACTTTAGAATTTCCTTTTCTATTCCATTCCGATTGACAGACATTTTGGCGCCCAAATGATAAATAAGTATCCTAAATTAGAGTCGATTCAAAAAAGTGATGAATACATTAGACTTTGGAGCTCTTAGCTTTGAAAATTTCAACAATGCACATGCGTTAAGCATGAACCAATTGTTAAATTTCACATGATAGTTCACGTGGGATCGTTATCATTAAAGATAACATGATAGTTCACGTGGGATCATCATTAAAAATCACATGATGGTTCACGTGGGATCATCATCATCAATGAGTCTTTGTTTGTTCTATTTAGCTTTAAAATCAATTCACCCTAACACTGCAGTCAGTTCAGCTTGGTCGGCAACGGAGTGAACTACAACAGATTATCTTAAACCCGAAATCAAGTTTTGAAAATCAAGCCATTTATCCTCAACATGTCTCATTCAAAGCAAGTAAGTTAATTCAAGTAATTCACTAAGCAAAGACAGTTGCAACTAAATCTACCCTGCTGACAAGGAATAACATAAAATCGTCTTAACGCAAACCGCTATGCCACACCCAAAACATGCTCTGCAAAACATGCTCTGATGAGCTGTAATTTTAGCAATTACAGAAAAGAGACTTTAAAAAATGTAGGTTTCGACAGGATTAAAACTTGTGCCTCCTAGATACCAGTTGGGTGCTGCTACTAACTAACTAGGAGTCCGCGCGTTGGGAGCGAGGCAAATATTTGACGGTTATCCTTTCACGTGAAGGAATCTGACCTTATTCTTTAATGAAATGAATTTCATTTGACCAGCGGATGAAAATTAAATAAAGCAATGATCCTCGTAGGTGACTTCTAATTTTTCTGCGTGTTCTGACATGTTCTCGAGTAGGATTCGCAATAGCAAAGGGAAAAGTTATTGGAACAGATGCATGCCCCACATACCACAGACAGAAACATGCCATACGAAGAACTATTGATCCTATTGTTAAGCCTAACTAGTTAACCTGACTTCATGCGTCAGTCATGGGCTCATTTAATTCATTTTGCATGTCTTCGAGCTTCCAACTCACCTTGGAGCGAAATTCAGTCTAGTGTTTTTATTTGATGAAATAAAATTTTAAAAGACGGTGAAAAGTAAGAAAATCAAATTCATAGCCAAACACGCACAAATGGTGTGAGGCGCTTCGTGATGATTTGATATGGCTCAAGGGGGTGAAGATACATCTTAATTGTAGAAAAAAATAATTACCATTAGTTGAAATAATGTGTAACAATACATGTAATCCGCTGAAAATCAGCTAAGGTCTCAGAATTATTAATGTCAGTTAAAATGTTTTTTTTCCTTTTTGTTTTCACTTATTCAGGGTATCACAAACGAAATGAGGACGAAATTCCATATGGAAGGCAGTGTCAATGGCCATGAATTCACGATCGAAGGTGAAGGAATTGGAAACCCTTACGAGTAAGTGTCTCTTAATTAAAAAACAGAACATCTTAGATTATTTCATTACCATGCTTTACAAACAAGAGAACATCAGGGGGATAGAGAAGGAGGATTCTGCCCAAAGATTAATCAGAAGATTTTCAGTCATAAACCATGAGCTTGTTTCTATTCGAGTTTGCAAATTACCTATGGTCCATGACATCGACTCCTTCATCAACTTCCAGAATCATGCAAGAAGCTCAGTCACAACTAAACTCATTTACCATACTTTAATCTCTTACATGAAAGGTTGTGCAGTATTGTCTTATTGAGTTCAAATTGTGATAATAAATATTTGGTTCCCTCAACTGAATTCTCGTGCATTTCCAGTTATACATGAGCCGTTTCTGAAAAACAATTTCCAACACACTTTTCATCTTTTCATGTTTAGGGGGACACAGATGAGCGAATTATGCATCATCAAGCCTAAAGGAAAACCCCTTCCATTCTCCTTTGACATACTGTCGACAGCGTTTCAATATGGAAACAGATGCTTCACTAAGTATCCTCCAGGCATGACTGACTATTTCAAGCAGTCCTATCCAGATGGAATGTCATATGAAAGGTCATTCATATTTGAGGATGGAGGAGTTGCCACGGCCAGTTGGAACGTTCGGTATAAATGTAATTTCTTGCATGGCAGTTAGAGAACATTTTTAAAAGAAATGAAATCTTCAAGAATATTTTTGACATAGCGCAGGGAGTGGCCGTTTTGAAAATGCAATTTAGTTGTGATTCTCTCCCAAAAACTCATTTTGTCGACACACAGGTTGGGAAAAACCACATAAAAAATATTGTAACCTGAGGATAAGCAGCCTACTTCAGTTTGAAATGAGTTTTGGCCTCATCATGTAAGACGACATTTGTGCGTAAGAGAGCTAAAACTGGAAAATGACTAAATTTATGACTAGGCTTTTAAGCATTGCTCTACAGGGTATGCACATTGCAGTATTATTATTTGACGGAGGTGCAAGATTAATTTAACCTTTATTTTTAACTGATACCCCAGAGTTTTCTCAATTTTGCAGTCTCGAAGGAAATTGCTTCATCCACAATTCCATCTATCATGGCGTAAACTTTCCCGCTGATGGACCCATAATGAAAAAGAAGTCAATTGGCTGGGATAAGTCCTTTGAAAAAATGACTGTATCTAAAGAGCTGTTGAGAGGTGATGTGACTCAGTTTCTTCTACTCGAAGGTGGTGGTTACCACAGATGCCAGTTTCACTCTACTTACAAGTAAGATTTTTTTGTCTGCGTCAGCTCGGACGATTGTGAAACGTCCTCTTTGAATATATGGCTCCCTTCAGTTTTGTGTGTCCCAAAATTAAAGAAGTTAAAGAGAACCCAGGGATGAGAAGGGCCTCAACAGAACGGTAGAGTAACAATTCATCTTAAAAAAAAATATTCGGTATGGAATGAGTGAACTCTACAAGTAAGGGCGATGGACAAAATAACCATTGAATGATCAAAAGAATTGCTGAGTAGATTACTAAATGAAATTACTATAAAATTACTAAATACTGAGTAAATTAAAGGCAACATTTTATTAGAGTTGTTCATAAAGCAAGTGTTGTCTATTTTTTCTTAGTTGTTTTTAATTGTTCTTTGGTTTTTTTTTTTTTTTTGCTTCTTTGCCCTTTTTTTTCTTTCTTTTAATTATTTTCTTTTTTGCACAGACCAGAGAAGCCGGTCACACTCCCCCCGAATCATGTTATAGAACATCATATTGTGAGGACCGACCTTGGCCATAAGGAAAAAGGTTTTACGGTCAAGCTGGAAGAACATGCTGCAGCTCACGTTAACCCTATGAAGGTTAAATAACTCTATGTAAGATGCAAGCATTTTCATTACTTACAATTAAAGCCCTGAATTCATTGTAACTCGAATCAGGTCAGTTGAATAATAAAAAGAAAATTGATATAATAAACTGTGTATTGTCAATATCTTATTTCGTGCGGCCATAAATGCTCCCTGAGACTAAAAAATGGGAGCACATGCATTGCAGATTTATTTGCAACTATTTTCCATGACTGCCTACACATAGTTAGACACCCACAACTCTTTTTCAATAACTGTCATCCTCCCCCTATCGGGTCATGTAATAGGAGAGTCAATTGGTTAGCACCGGAAACTGAATGAACTACCAGCCACAAGAGCGAAGACTCTATTTAATTTATCGCTAAAGGAAAGCAATGACACAGAGAAACTGAGAGGAAATTTAAAAAAAAAGCAAGCAAGAAATAGCGTTATGCTAGCTGAATGCTCAAATCGTAGATTGCTACTGGAGTACCCTTCCCTTCCCTGGCAAAGGCTTCGCATCGACTTTGCTGGACCAGGTCAGGGAAAGATGCTCACTGTAGTGATTGATACCCACAGCAAGTGGCCGGTGATTTTTGTGATGGAGATCACTACTGCTGAAGAAACCGTTAGCACGCTGCGCTCTCTGTTTGCCCGCATGGGACTCCCTGACCAGATAGTATCAGACAATGGTCCACAGTTCACATCTGAAACTTTTAGGAAGTTTGCAACTGCGAATGGTATAAAACGTGTCACTGGTGCACCTTATCACTCATCAACCAATGGTCAGGCGGAAAGATTGGCACAGAGTTTCAAGAAAGGAGTTAAGGCTGACAAGCCCGGTAGAACCCTGCAACACAAGCTTGATACGTTTCTGTTAGCTTATCGATCAGCGCCACATGTCATTACTGAGCTTAGCCCTGCACAGCTTCTCCTGGGTCAAAATGTTATGAGAAAGTTGGACCTGATCAAGCCAGATGTTACAAGCGAAGTCAACAAGAAGTTGCTCTAGTCCAATAACCACACCTTGAAGTCTTTGGACCAAAACCAGAACGTATGGGACCGCAACTACCGCAGAGGTCCAAATTGTATGCGTGGCACCGTCACTGAACAAACGGGTCCGAGTCCTGTACAAAGTCAAGGTAAATGACCAAACCTGGAAACTTCATGTCGAGCAGCTACGGGATAGCAACCTTTGCCCACCTGACGTGGAAACGATTGATGATTGTGCTGATCCTGGGGAGGTCGAACGTGGTATACCTCCTGTAGTTACGGATACCGAGTGAAAGGACACACCATCCCTGGCTGCGACGCCCATTGGGAGTTTCCCCTCCAGAATAGCAAGGTCATCAACTGGATCCAAAACCTGAGTTGATTACCACCCGTGCCGGTCGTTTGGTTAAACCAACTCCTAAGTTGAAGGACTATGTTTGCAACTAGAGGGAACTGTACTGTTTCTTTGTCGGTGGTCACAGTACCAGCATGTTATCTGAGATATTTTGAAATTTGTTTCTTGGATTTTGTTTTATTCTCTTTGTTTCATTAGTGTGTTATTAAGTCTTAAAAGGAAGAAAATTGTTAGATTATCCCCATTTTTGGGTTCCCTGTTTTATGTAGAAGCTAGTGTCATGTGACCTGTTTTCCATATTTGATACTGTACACGGGGTTTCGATCTGAGATTAAAAACAGCTCTTAGTGCCATCTTGATCTGGTTTACTGTGTTCCCGGCCTTGTATTCGGAATACACTACACATTGCCTTGACAAAATGAGCTTGTGGCGTTGAATAATAAAAATAATAATAATACAACTATCTTAAAATTTGTACAGTTGAAGTCCTCCTCTTTGCAGATGGTCTTCTTATGTTTATAATGTTTTCAAATAAAAACCTTACATTTCGGAATTCAATGGATTACCTTGAAAGGTAAGAACACACGTATGATGAACGTGAATGATCTTGAGCCTGAGTAAAGCAGAGTTAACTGTCTGTAGCTGTACCTGATCACGTTCTAAAACAACATTCAATAAACTTTAACCGTTACATACATACATACATACATACATACCTACATACACACATACATACGTTAATTTACCACTCCCCATGGGGGCTTTTCAGGGCCAATTCCCACCCAGCAACCACCCCGGGGGAGGACATCCATAACAAAGTAATCTCGTGCGTGGGAAATTAACGTCTCCTACCCCTAACCCTGTAGCAGACGGGACGTCCATTTATTCGTCCCTATCCGAGAAGACTGGAGTATCTGACCATTTCTTGATATAGAAAGGTAGCATATTCTTCTCACTTGCTTTAAGACCTTGAGTGTTGGTCCGTTCAGCTATTACTGATGTATAAATGCATCTACGCTCTATACAAATTGCTAGTTTTGTTTGATTCGTGGAATTACTAAGATAAAATGAGGCACAACCGTATAAAGCTACAGCTGAGGTTAAGAAAATGACTAAGCTCACCTCGACTTGCGCCTTCGTCAATCCATACCATCTCCTTGTACATGGTTCCCGTTCCAACCATCCCTCCTTCGAAACACCGCTCTAAAATACCTCTCTGTTTTATCTGAGATACGAGTACGTTTTGCCATTGTATTTCCTCACAAACAACAACCACTATTTCGCTAAAAGCTTACCAGACGGCACTTTGTGGAATTTGTTACTCGCGGGCGAACGCGGATTATTCCATAAAGCGATTTCATTGGCTGTTCTAGACAATGCTTCAAATCAGCGGCATAAGACGGCTCAGACGACTCAGACGATCATTTCACTTGGGTACTACCTACCTTCTCAATTGAGAAATACCGGGTGCATGTTATCCTGTGAGAAAATGTGACACGGGTGTGTTACTTGCAGGAACATCAAAGCATAATTACAAATAAATTTTTTATGCATGTCTTTTAATGGCAGAGATAAAATTTAGACAGTTCCAGAGGCTAGCTTCTCCTTTAAGTGCCACTCCCGCTAAGAGCGGTCCTCTCGACTTCCCGACCAAAGAAAATTTTCCTTATTTTTTTTCCTATGAAAAGGGTTTAGGACACATGTTGCTGCTGCTGCTGTTTTTATCGTTATTGCATGGAACATTAAAAGCCAATTTACACAACCAGCATACAGCATTAGCTAATCTTGGTGGGTATTAGTAATAAATAAGTAAATTCTACACATTGTAAACTGAAGATATTTCATTACTACTACAATATCACTGCAGCTATAAGCTATGCATGTTTCAAAAATAGTGTTTGTTTTCTAATTCTCTTTTTTTTGCCTCGCCATAAGTGAAAATTGACTTTTGGCTAGACCAACCGTGTAGACAACTATCAAGTGTAAATTTCACAGCTTTTGTCGAGCGCGCTGCGATTGTAATAGTGTAGTTCACGGAATTCTCTCTGGCCTGGAGTTGTAGTAATCGAAACTATGTAAGTATTGTCGTTTTAAGTTGGCTCAAAGTATTTCTTTCCTATCACCTCTACTTATTTAGGTTTCAACCCACATCGTTCACCGTAAATAAATCGTCTTTTTTATCAGCAATTATGGTGTTGAGAAGTTACGATTACCGCAGTCACACCCACCCCACAATGGCAGTTAATTTTCGTTAGTCCCCCTTTAAATTCTGTTGGCGACAACTTATTCCCACTTCGTTTTCCCTAAGAACCACGTGATCCAGAATCCTCGGCCCCTGGCGATAAATAGTGACAGGTCCCTTAGCTTCTGTTTACACTAACTATCCCCACTGCGAATGTAACTTATCTCCGTAAATAAAATACCTGAAAACTAGTTAATGTAACGATCGAACGTCGTGAAATGGAATCAAGCACAGAGTTAGAGATAGTCTTCCTAAATTTCTTGGAAACATGTGCATTCGTTACCATGTCACTCAGTTTCTTGAGTAAGGTGACCTTCAAATCTCTGCCTTTGAAAGAAATGTCAACAAAAGCACACATTTTCCTCAGCGTGGTGACTTTAAACTTCCCTAACGTGTCATTTGTAACATGTTCCCAAGTAATGTGCCCATCATATAATACTGGATGAGCAAGTCTGATCTCGGAAATAACATCCGCTACATCCTTTTTCCTTGCTTCGTGTTCAAGGTAACCGCTTTCTTCTTCAATGAGACTTTTGTCGTCGTCGTCGTTTGCATCCTGCTCCGGATCCTTCGGGACTGTGGCTTCTCTTCATCTCAAAGGAGAAAGCCTCATGAAAAAGGTTTGAGCCTGGCTCTTCGTTAGCCATTCACTTCTGGTGAGTTTTTAGATAGTAGTACCTCAAATGACTTGATACGTCGTCCTGGCATTCCAGGAGAGATATCGGGGCTGAAACTCTTAAATACCTGTTGCCACTTCAATCTTTGCTTTCCATGAAGACATTTTTGTGCGATAAATTTCTCAAAACATATAAATAACTGAAAAACCTCTCCTCTCCGATAAACAAACACGTGGGTAACAGACTTAGTTAAAGCGAGGGAGCTGGATCGAGGCATGCCAGAACCTTCACCCCCTCAAAAACATCGAACAGCGTGGGAGGGTAGACCGATTTAAGCTCAAATACCATCCCCAATTCCTTTACCTCACTCCATTTATAACATTCGGTTCTAATTCGTTACATCGACTACTTTTTAGTTACAATTTACATACCTGCGAAACAATGCAAGTCATGAAACAAATGGACTAGTTACCATAATCACGTCAAGCAATATATCAGGCCGGGTTTCGTTACAGGGAAAGATTAAGCTTGTCCCTAAAGAACGTTAGTAATAGTAATCAAATAGTAATCAAAGTTTAATGTCTTTACGTGGGGCATGGTTACCCATATTGCCCGAGCCAGAGGCTCATGTAGGAAACGCAAGACAACAACCCACCCATCCCACCCCAGGGGAGGACATCCATCACACAGTAATCTCGTGAGTGGGAAATTAACATCTCCTACCCCTAACCCTGCAGGAGACGGGACCTCCATTTATTCGTCCCTATCCGAGAAGACTAGAATATCTAAACCATTTCTTGATGTTATAGAAAGGCAGCATATTCTCCTCAATTATTTTAAGACCTTTAGTGTTGGTCCGGCCGGAGCTCGAACCCTCGACCTCCCGCATATCAGTCCAGTGCTCTATCAATTGAGCTAACGGGGAGGCGGTTAACGTTGTGGACTATAACAAAATGAAATCTCTTGTGATGGCAGCAAATGTTCAGCAAGAAAGGCCAGTTGACTGCATTCCGTTTGCTAAACCTCGGTAGAAACTGCAAGAATTCTTGCTGAAGGTTGTTTTGTAAATAACACCGTAACGTACATGTATTTTAACTTGTTTGTGTGTCCTTTTAAACTACACAGTATGTCTAGCTCTGCAATGACCGGAATGCCAAATTGGATTCTTTAATATTGATCTTCTCCACTCTGTACGTGGCTCTAGACCTGATTCAAGGAAAATTAACTCATGCAAGCACAGGTCGCCCAAGCTCTACCACTGGCTCTTTCACAGTGGTTTATTAAAGAGTTTGTATAGTGGTTTAGTTGGACTTGCTTTTGAGCTCCGTAAATGTAAAGTTGTGTGAAGTAATCAAAGAAATAAAGTCTTACCTTCATAGAGAGTGGTCTGTGTTGTTCTCCTCGCGATTTGTGGCCGTTTTGATGTGTTAGCTTGACTCCCTAATCACCACCGAGTCACCGTGCACAAGATACGGGAAGGTCGGAAACTTCTGTTGATACATGCTCGCCGAAATCGCTCGAAAACAACACTTAAAGTGCTACTGAAACGAAATTTTCGTATCTGAGATTTTCGCTCTAATCTGTGGTTTTGAATATGCTGATCATCGTGAGATAGTTTGCTTTGGCCTAAAAGAAGCGAAATATATCTTTTTTAACCGTTCAAATCAAAAATTTTACACAAAACCATGTCCGGGCTCTGGTACAGAGCGAAATGGATTGATGACGTCACTGGTTGTGTTCACTCCGATAGCGTGATTTATTTCACTCACTGTTTGTTTGTATTCGTGGGCGAAGGAGATGGCAGATATTAAAGTTTTGTCAAGTGAATCTTCTTCTGAACGAAGCGAAGTTGTCTCCACTCGACTCCCCGGCGTGTGTTTAGAGTAGCCTATTCAAAGTTTAGCCCTCACGAGTATGTCTTTGAGCGACCGCCCTCTTTTGTAAGATACGAGCGGCGGACTTTTGTATAGTTCGCTCAGTAGTGGTTGTGTTGCTATTAAATGCCAGTTTTTCATGAGAATTTGCTTTATGTGTGGCACTAAGTACGCACATCAGGGATTGCGTCTTTTTCGAATCGTTCGCCTTTGTAGAGGTACAGCTATTTTTTTGACTGTCTCGATCGTTAAGTTGTCTTGATTGCTTTCAGCTTGCGCCACGCGCGCTTATTCGATCGTACTACAGTTCTTAGTGTTCAGTGTTCCAGCCGTTTTAGCTCGTTTTCTTTTCTTTATTTCGGTATTAAAACGACCGATTTCACGTTCATAGAAGCACATGCTCGCCTTTACTGTTTCTTGCTCCGCGTTGTTAAGGATTTGCTTTAACTCATTTTTGAAATCCTCGTCTGCTCTTATTTTGGCCCTCGCCCTATATTGTAGGGATTCTGGGCATGTTCTGCGAGGCATTTGGTACAGAGGGATTTGTTCGTTATCCTCAGACTTGCCGAGTAGATCATCTTCAGTGGCACTGTCGTATGAGGCTTCCACGTTTACTTCACTCTCTGAATGGCATTGCTTTGGCCCGGGGCATTTAGTAGCCCATCTGCCATTATAATGTCTTTCGACATTTTCTGTAGATGGTCAGGCAAGACCGCAGTTTCGATCCTAATCTTGTGGATCTCGTCAGTTGCCGATTAACTAAATATACTGGTAGAGATTCGTTCTCGGTATCAGTCGGGAATTTTGCTCCCTATCCAGGCGAAACTCTCGCAGATAGCCAAGATGCCGATGTGGCCGCCGATGAAGAAGAAGAGGATGGCATTTTGCCCGAAATCCTCTTTTTCGGCTTCCCAACATGCAAGCCACACTCCATGCTTTTACCCTTCTTTCACAGAAGTACATAACCAGTGACGTCATAGGGCTGTTTTGGCCGCGCCAAGATGGCCGCCAATTTTGATCTCAGCCGGTCAACTTGGAATGGTTAAAAATGTACTTTCCGCTATGCGTTGGCCCAAAAAAGTACACAGCGTTTGCAAATAACGTTCAAACTCTATTATATTGCAAAAATCTCGGATATGAAAATTACGTTTCAGTCAGGTAGCACTTTAACTACTTTCCCTCGAATCAAAACTTGGCAGCACCAAAGCCAAATAGTTTCCCTTTAAGTTCACCGAAAAAATCCCACAAAAGTTGGTTTGTCGAGCAACCAATCCAGCAAGAATTGCAAATTAACGGCCGTTCTAAGTTCTTCTAAAGCGTGGAAGGAACATGTTGTGCAGCTGAGAGACCGTTAATGCGCGGTCAACCTGGACCCTAGTCAAATATCTCTCAACGGGCTTGCCTGTAACGATGATGATCGCTCATCATTTCAAATTCTACCTCTGCAACATGGTTTTTTTTGTTTTTGTTTTTTTTTTGTTTCATTTTTTTTTCATTTGCATATGAACTGAAAATGTTTCGCTTCTTTGGCTGGGATTTGTCAAAGAAAGCTTTATTTGAATGATGTCTAGGGTCTAGGGAAGCAAACCGCTATGTGCAAGCAGGGGTAGTGTGGAGGGAAAGAGGGAGGAGGGGGGGAGCGGTAGAATTTACAGAATTTTGGACGCAAAATTAATGTATCATATCGGCTTGTTAGCTCAGTTGGTGAAGCACTGCACCGGTATCGCAAAGGTCATGGGTTCAAATCCCGTACGGACCTGAATTTTTTTCAGGCCTTTTTTCCACTACTACATAAGTAGGGTTTATAACTGCGAGGATCGCTTTCATACATTTCAGGAAACCGCAGTACACATATATTAATTTCATATATTCGAAATTCATTGATTTTAAGACATTCTTTCACTGGATTGTAAGGTTAGTATCTCGTGAACTTTCTGGATTCTTATGCATTCATTCCATTGGAATGTTAATCTTTTGTAATGCTCTAGCGATGCTCCAACATAACAGCTGGTAGAGCCAGAAAAGGATCAGACTTTGATAAATTAAATCAAAGAAGTGTCTCGATAAAAATTCTTTACATTGATTTCTGTTCCGTCGGTTGTGGAGCAAGACCGTTATCCAACACATACAATGAGCACAATCTGAGCGGGTAGGTATCTTCTGCTGAAATCTGAACCGGCTTAGTACTCAATATAGTAAAATAGCTTAATTTAGGATATTTCAATAAATATGCAAAGCAAGGGTGTTGTTCGAGATACTTTTGTTTTACAAAACGAGAATGAAACTGAAGATGCCCTTACAGCAGTCCTAATCTATTTTAGCGATTTTATTCATGTTTTGTTTTTGCTTCCCAAGTCGTTTGCCATTTCTTCCTTTAAATAAACCCCGCGAATGTAAAAAAAAAAAAAAAAAAAAAAAAGCTGCGGTGGCAACAGACTGCAGACATATATGATTCATTAGGCAATGGACTTAAACTATCTCGAAACAAAAACAGAGAAGTGTAAACCAGATACACTTTTCAGAGATTTCAGTTGCTCTATTTATTTTTCTTCTTGTGTTGCGGCAGGAGTTTGTTTTCTATAAATTCTGAGATATTGTGCAAAAGTCAACTCAGGGTACCATGTCACAATTTCATAGCATAGCCCCATACAAGGGAGGCAAACAAAGTTGTGAGTGGCAAAATGGAGACAGTGATGGAACCGAATCGTTAAGAAAAAATCACTGAGAGACTTGTTCCCAATTGAGACTTGACTTGAGACTTGAATTGAGACTTGTTCAGAAATCTTTTTATTGCTGCAAAAAATGAGAAAATAACGGTGTGCGCAACATATTATATCGACGTCTTTCTTTATTTTTCAACTGACCTGCTTCGTGTTATAATGAATTTAGGACAGTGATTGGAAGTAATGAAAATCCCTCCAGCTTACAAAGGGTCAGCATGTGCCACAGCAATTTCTTCCAGCTTGACCGTAAAGCCTTCTTTCTTTTGGCCGAGGTCGGTCCTCACAATGTGATGTTCTACGACATGATTCGAGGGCAGTGTACCCGACCTCTCTGTTCTGTGCAGAAAAAGGTAAAAGAAAGAGAGAAAGAAAAAAAAGAGCAAATAAAAAACAAAACAGAACGATCCATTAAAACCAAATAAAAAACACATGGAAAGAAGTGAGTGGCTATTTTGTCCATCGCCCTTCGAATTATCATGTGTGAATAAAAGGAAGGAAAGAAAAGGTTCAGAAGTAATAAGGGGTTAGTTAACTTTCTGCTTCTTGTGGAGTTCACTTATTCGATCGCATGAATTAAAGAGCATTTCATAATCGTCGGAGGTTATCCGGAAAAAAGTATATATATATATATATATATATATATATATATATATTACTTGAAAGTAGAGAGAAACTAGCAACTGTGGTAACGAACTCCTTCGAGCAGAAAAAATTGAGTCACATCACCTCGCAACAGCTCTTCAGTCATTTTTTTTGAAGGGTCATATTTTCATTATGGGTCCATCAGCGGAAAAGTTTACGCCATGATAGATGAAATTTTATATCATAACCAAAGTAAAGTGTACGCTCTTATTGAATAAAGACTGATAGTTTCTAAAGAAACTGTTTGGGGCTGCGTCGGTGGGGGTAACGAAATAATTTGAATATGTCAACAAGGTTGAAATGGTAAATTGGCCACTGTTACGATCATAAAAGCTGACGTTTCGAGCGTTAGCCCTTCGTCGGAGCGAATAGAGGAATTTTGGATTGTGTCTGCTTTTAAAAGCAGAAAATGGAGCTACGTTATTGGTGGGAACATGGCAACGAGAAAAACACGAATAAATTAGTGGAATGAAAAGCGTTCGTTGATACCTGTGTGATTTAGACTGCCGGTTTTAAAGATGAGCCTTTGTTCAAGAGTTTTACGGCTTTCCGTGCTACCTAAGTGTAAGGAAAGACCGCAGATTGTCATATGTTACTTAGAATGATTAGGTAAATTAAAATGTCTAACGACTGGTTTCGATGTGTCCTTGTCATTCCTCTCCACGTCGCGAAGGTGTTCTCGGAATCGATCACCTAGTCTTCTGCCTGTTTCGCCGATGTAAATCTTTTTGCAATAAGTGCAAGTTATACAATAGATTACATTGGCGGAGGTGTACGTGAGGCGATCGGTGATCTTAATTGATCGTTTAAGTCCCGATATTTTCTCAGTGTTGTAAATGAAACGACACGTTTTTCATCGTGCACGAGCGCATTTATAAGTGCCTGGTTGGTCATTAGTCTGAAAAGAACTTCTGACCAAAAAATTGCCTATGTTTTTGTCCCGTTTCAATGAAATGAGCGGAGGCTGCGAAAAGATAGTGCTTCTCTGGATCGTTTTGAAGTAATTTAAAGTTTTTAAGAATGATGGATTTAACTGAGTGGTTGTGAGGGTGAAACGTGAGAGTGAATGGAATGCGGTCGGAATCTTCCTTTTGTGACGTTTGTAGTGCTGAATGTCGATCAATAAGTTGGGCGCGGTGGTAACCCGCTTGAACGACAGAATCAGGGTAACCGGTGGCGCGGTGGTAACCCGCTTGAACGACAGAATCAGGGTAACCACGTTTATCGAAAAACTGGCACATTGACTCTGATTTGTGGTGGAAATCAGAGGCATCACTACATAAACGACAGTTTTTGGTCAGTTCAGTGTCCACTATTTACCCATGGGTGTACGCTGCCGATGGGAGTTAATGCAAAGACTAGTTTTCATGCGCTTGTTTTTCCTGGTCACGTATGATTTCAGTATTAAATAAAAGGGAACTATGCATCAATTTTATGTTATAAAACAAATGGTAAACACCACAGCGTACATTACTGAATTATGGATGTACTTGGGAGGTCTGCTACGCACTTAAGAAGCTAGAGTCGCTCTTGGATATTGCTTCGTGCGACCTCCTCGCACGATCCTCGCGCTTTTTACGTGTGGTTTTTACCATGAATGGATGAAGCAACTTTCTTCGAGACTGAAAATTGAGAACCTTTAGAGTATCGGTTAAAAAAAAAAAGGTTAAATTAATCTGCATCTGCGTCAAATGGGTGGCTTGACTTTGCAAACGAAGATTAGGAAGGTTGTCAACGTTGACGTCGGCTGCGGGTACGTTCGTGGCTGACCAGACCGATACGGGAAAGGCAGATCCGCCGGCAGTATCTGCAGAGAAAGGTAGAGTCCGGAGTGATGGTAGAGGCGGCGCGGGTCTTCCTTCTCTGTCGCTTGTCTTTAAGTACCTCACGTTTATCCTCCTCAAATTGAGCGGTGGCTTGGTTGATTGGGTGGTGCCAGGTACCACGGTCTATAGCCAGGTCAGACCACTCTTTGCGGTCGATGTTGCAGGTGCTGAGTGACTTCTTTAGGGCGTCCTTGAACCTCTTTTTGGAGCCCCTCTCTCACGATGTCCGGTTGAGAGTTCACCGCACATGACAATCTTAGGTAGGCGGTGGTCTTCCATTCGGAAAACATGACCAGTCCATCGGAGCTGGTGCTTCAGGATCGTGATCTCAATGCTGGGAATCTTGGCCTGCTCCAAGACTTCGACATTGATGTTAAAATCACGCCAGTGAATGTTGAGGATGGGGGGCAGGCAGCGCTGATGGAAGCGCTCGACGAGGCGGAGGTGGATGCCGTAAGTGACCCTTGTATTAGAGCCGTAGAGAAGGGTGGTGAGAACAAAATCCGTGTAGACGCAGATCTTTGTTTTGCTTTTCAGGTTCTTGTTGTTCCACACTCGTTTGTATAGTCTGCCGAAGGAACTATTAGCCTTTTCCATTCTGTTGTCTCTTTCCTTGTCCATCTTGGCGTCGGATGAGATGGTGCAACCCAAGTACGTGAACTGCTGGGTTGATTTCAGTTCTGTGTCACCTATGCTGATGCGGGAGGGCGGTATTCTACTTGAGGGGCAGGCTGGTAAAGGACTTCTGTCTTCTTGAGGCTGACCTCGAGGCCAAACAGCCGCGAGCCATCTGCAAAGCATGACGTAGTGCGCTGAAGAGCTCGCTCGGTGTGGGAAACAAGGGCAGCGTCGTCTGCGAAGAGAAGATCCCATATTAGGCTAGTGATTAATGACGATAAAACTGAGTTGATCTTAATAGGAACTAGACAACAATTAGGTAAGATCAACGATGAATGGAATATTTCCGTAGGTGATTGTGATATTTATCCTAGTTCCTGTGTTAGAAATCTCGGTGCATGGTTTGATAATAAGTTGTCTATGTCAACGCACGTTAATAAAATTTGTAATTCCAGGTACGCGTTTTATCACCTACATAATATTAGGAGGATTAAGAATTATTTATCTCGCGATTCGTTATTAACGCTTATTCATGCTTTCATCACTAGTCGTTTAGACTATTATAATGGACTTTTGTATGGCCTTCCTAAGTTGCAAATAGTCAAATTGCAACGTGTACAGAATGCTGCGACTAGACTTGTACTGAGTTTAAGTAAGTATTCGTATATTTCTCCTGCGCTTTGTCAAATTCACTGGTTACCAGTACAACATCGTGTTCATTTTAAGATCATAATTTTAACATTTAAAGCTATTCATGGATGGTCGCCTAGGTATATCATTGAACTAATTAACATCAAGCCTAGGTCTGTATATAATCTTAGATCAAATCAAAGTTTATTACTTGACCCTCCTAAGGGGAAAATGCTTGCCACGTTGGGGGACAGATCATTCTCTGCTGCTGCCCTGTACTTATGGAATGCTCTGCCAGCTGAATTACGTGATATTCAATTATTTTCCATTTTTAAATGTAACCTGAAAACTTATTTATTTCGTGCAGCTTTCTCAAAGTACCTTGCCTGACAATTACTTTTATTAGTATTACTAATTAAGTTCCTTATTACGATCCTTATTCCTAATTAAGATCCTTATTATGGATATTCCATATTATTCTTATTTTTAACATACATTGTTAATATTAATGTACATGTAGTTAGTTTTATAAATTTGAATTTACTGTAGTATTCTAAGTTGTTAAGTGCTGTTGATCATTGAATGAAAATAGCGCTCTAGAAATTATTATTAAATTAAATTAAATCAAATATCAGCCTCTCCTGGGTCTTTGTGTGGGCACGGAGTCACCGTAAATTGAAGAGACTACCATCCAGACGGTACCTGATGTACACTCCTTCGTCAACATCCAAGTCTACAGTAGCTTGCTTGAGCATCATGCTGAAGAATATGCTGACGAGGGTCGGTGCCAGGACACAGCCCTGCTTCACGCCGTTGGAGATAGGAAAGGGTTCGGAAAGGTTGCCATTGAGTCTGATCTGGCCACGTTGGTTCTCATGCAGCTGGATAACCATCTGTAGAAATTTGGGGGGAACAGCCAAGACGTTCGAGAATAAGCCATAGACCAGACCTGCTCACGCTGTCAAAGGCTTTTGTAAGGTCAACAAAGTGACATAGAGTCTTTTGTTGTGTTCACAGCACTTTTCTTGAAGTTGGCGGAGGACGAACACCATGTCCGTCGTGCCTCTGTTGGCTCTGAAGCCACACTGGCTCTCGGAGATGTTTTCTTCGGCGATGGTTGGTACAAGCTTGTTAAGAAGGATCCTGGCAAGTATGTGATGCCCAGGTAATTGGAGCAGTCAGACTTTACACCCTTGTTGTTGTACAAGATTATAATAGAAGCATGACGAACATCTTGCGGCAACTTGCCCTGCTCCCAGCAACAGACGAGGAGAACGTAAAGTTTCTTAAGGAGCGCCAGACCCCCATTCTTCCAGATTTCTGGTGGAATGCCGTCAACTCCTGCTGCTTTGCGACTCTTGAGTTGATTTATGACTACTCTCAGTTAATCGAGTGTGGGGGGGTTCATCGAGCTCCTCTTTGAGTGAGAGTTGAGGAACACGATCAATGGCAGAGGTCTTCACAGTGCGGTTAGTACTAAGGAGGGTCTGGAAGTGTTCGGACCAGCGAGCGAGGATGCTGGGGTTGTCAGTGAGGAGAACCTGACTATCTGCGCTGCGTAGGGGGCTCTGGACCTGGTGGGTAGGGCCATACACTGCTTTCGGCGCCTCGTAGAAGCCTCTATAATCACCCACGTCAGCACCCAGCTGGGTTTTCATAGCCAGGTGGTCCCACCAATTGTTCTGTATCCCTCTGAGTCCGCGCTGTAGAGCACTACATGCGCGTCGAAAGGTAGCCCTCTTCACAGGACAGGTCAGTTGTGCTAGGTGGGCTTTATGAGCTGCCCTCTTCTTTGCTAGTAAGTCCTCGATCTCCGTTTCATTTTCATCAAACAAGTCCTGGTTCTTCTTCTTTGAGTGCCCAAGAAGGTCTTCAGATATCTTTAGGATGGCCGATTTCAGGTTCTCCCAAAGGGTGTCAGGGGTGGGGTCAACAGCTTGGGGGAATTCGTCGAGTTTCAGCTGCAGGTCTGCCTGGAACTTGGCTTTCACCTTCTCCCGGCACAGACTGCTGACGTTGAGTTTCTTCACAGGGATACCTATCTTCTTTGGTTTGGGTTTGAACTGCAGTTTGAGCTTGCAGCGTACCAGACGGTGGTCAGTGTGGCACTCTGCACTGGGCATCACTCTTGTGTGTAGAACGTCTTTCAGGTCTCTCCAGCGAACGAGCACGTAGTCAAGTAGGTGCCAATGTTTTGAACGAGGGTGCATCCAGGTCATTTTCAGGCTGTGTTTCTGTTGGAAGACTGTGTTGGTAATGACGAACTGTTGCTCTCTACAGAGCTCCAGCAAGAGGCGCCCGTTGTCGTTACAGTTTCCAACGCCGTGTCCTCCGAGGACTCCTTTCCAGGCTTCGGAGTCCTTCCCAACTCTTACATTAAAGTCACCAACAATAAGGACCTTGTCGACTTCAGGGATGATAGATAGATAAATAGATAGATGGTTTTATTAAAAAACTTAGCAGCCAAAGGGCTGAATTATGTTGTTGTTACAATACTAAGTAAAGATATATATAAAAACTAGACAAAAAAAATTACAAAATGTATTTAAAATGTGAAAAAATAATATATACCTGTATATATATGTATATGTAAGTGTATAAAAGACGACAAGTTAAATAATCAGATATATTACATAATGACATGTTCATAATTGAGATAATTTAATTATAAAATGGTGCTAGCCTTTCTTGCATTGTTATTAATAAAACTTAATTGTGTTCTTTTAGTTGAAAACTTGGCGATACTAAATGTTCTTTTCTTCCTTAAATTGTAATGGCAGTTATTATCGGCAGGCAAAAGTTTGTTCAGTTTGTGTCCTGGTCTGCTTGCTTCCTCAAAAAGTTCACATGTAATCATGTGGCGCCTCTCCGATAGTTTTGCCAAGCCAGTTTCATCCAGTGCTTGCTCGTAACTTCTGTCCAGATGAATAATGCGTAAGGCACGCTTCTGACATTGCTCCAGGTAATTGGATAGTTATTGTGGTAAGCCATCATGAAATAATGCACATGCATATTCCATCACTAATCGAATACACGTGGTGAGGAAGGTTGTAAGTTCCTTTGGTTTAACTTGGGCTCGTTTAAGTTGACTCAGAAAGTATAAACGCTTGTTAACTTTCTTGATAACTTCATCCAGAAGATCATTCCACTTAAGATCGTTTGCTACGGTTACGCCAAGAATTTTGGCTCTGCTGACACTATCAATGGTCTTGTTATTGACCTTTATTGGCTCAAAGACCCTGTTGGATCATGCAAAGCTAATCCGAAATTCTTTAAATTCATCTTCATTCAGTTGGAACTTGTCAGCAAACACTTGTTGGGAGAGGTCGTCGACATACTGGGTGCTGTATAAAAGTCTGCGCAGATCGGAATGGAAGCTGTCTTTGTCCGCAGGATCTGCCAGAAGAATTGGGGCGTATACACTGAAGAGTGTGAGATGTTGCCTGCCCTCTAATGGTAGGCGCATGCACATGGTGCGGTCTGTGTGGCCTGTGGGTAGGCCATCGAGTTTGGTTGCGATGGAGTTCCTCACCATGAGTCTCACTTCCGACTGGCGTCTCTCATTTGGTTGTTTCCCAGAGCAGAAGAGGGTGTAGCGAGCGCTATGTTCTTTGAGGCTGCCGTCGTCAACAAAGCGGACCTCGCTGAGAGCTGCTATGTCGATGTTAAGGCGAGAGAGTTCGTGAGTCACAAAGGCTGAACGACGTTCCGCACGGTTGCTGTCAGCCGTGTCGAACATAGTCCTGACGTTCCAGCAGGCAACGTTGATGACCTATTTGTTTTTCTTTGGTGATTTCTTGCTTTGGTCGGCCGCATGATAAGATGCCCGTTAACCGCGGCTAGCCAACTGGGTGGTGATGAGGAGGCGAGTTTTCTTTAGGCGAACCTTTTCTATTGCCCCTATCCATGTGGAGCAGGCAGTGCTCTCCCTAAATAGGGCTGCCCGCTCGCTTAAGGGTGCTACCGAGTGGTGTCGTCGCCTCCAGGTCGACAAACAGGTGACCATCTGTCCTGAGCCGTTTGCATGCTGAATCGGGAATATGGCTTCCTGTGAAGTCTTCTTCTTGCCACTTTCGCCCCTTCCCATCTTTGCCAGGCTTGGAATGGTTGGATGCAGAACGTGAACGTGTCCTTCGGCCTGCGCTTGAGATTTTTTAAGGTGGAGTACAGTGCACGCAGACTGGCCCCACCCTTTGAGCATGAGGTTCATCTACCATGGCCTAGCAAGCTGGAACGGTGACAGCGAGGTCCTCGTAGGTTTTACTTTGGAGTTTCCGTCTCCTAGGTGGGTTGCCGACCAAGGCTAATGAGCTCCACCCGCGGGTGGGTTTATTATCGGAGTTCCCCTCTCCTAAGTGAGCAGCCTTCCATGAATGACGAGCCCCACCTGCACGGAGAAAGCCTGGTTATACTGCGCCAAGCACCCGCAATCGTCCTCTCCTTTTAGTTGGAAATCCAGGGGGCACCACGAGGAGGTTGGAGTAGGACTCGAGGTCTGCGCCACTCAGAGGATATTTTAGGCCCAGCCATGGTGCTCACCCATAAGCGGAATTCAGTGACTATGTGGACCTCCATTTGCCCCCCAAATAATAACGCTTCAAAGTGTATGCCCTGTAGAATAGATAAATCTCATTAGACGTTTCGTTGTGTAGTATCGCTGAGTGTTTTATGAGTTGTGCGCAGGGCTAGTCAAGATACAAATAACGAGTAAAAATATTCAGCGACACGACATACCAAAACGTCTAATAAGTTATTTGTTGTCCAACACGCCAAACTGTTAATTTAGTGCGGGAAAATTTCGCGGATATTTATTTACAAGGAGTGCGTGACAGAAGTATGCGAAGCTGAACGGAATTGGCGCGTTGTCGTGTTGCTGTTTCCATGTTCTTCAATAAATGATGAAATTTCATTGTCGTCTAACTGTTTTTCTTCACTCGATTTATCTGATAAACTTGGATTAATATGCGTCAGTCATTCCGACTCTTCGTTGTCAGAAAAATAATTAAATTGTCCGCCAATTCTTTTTCGTAACTTCGATTTAATTCGTCGCTTGCGCAATCCGAGAAAACCTGTCTAACCGTTTCTCTGGAGTACAAATACCGCGTGATATTTGTACTCGTCTTGGGCGTCATTTGTACTCTATGGAGTGTAGGTGGATGATAATGCTTAATAGCCTAGTCATAAATTTAGTCAATTCCAGTTTCCGCCCTCTTACTCACAAATGTCATCTTACTTTGCTATAAGGTTAAAACTCTTTTCAAAATGAAGTAGGCTGAAAAGAAGCGAATATCCATCAGACGTCGTCTACAACAAGATATAGGCACTTCCAGCTCAGTCAATCATTTGTTTTTGCTTGGAAGCGTAGTGTCATTACTGAGATTGACTTGTCACCCTAAGGGATCAGTCTTTATCATGACACCTTTTGCTGTTCCTTACGAGAAAGGGGGAGGGGGGAGGGGGTAGATTCTTAGTGTAGGGGGTACTACATGGTTATAACTGGAAACCACGGGGAACAGTCGCTGCCTACAAAACATACAGGGGGAACTATACAAAGGTGACTGCCAATTAAGTAGCAACGAAGGGGGGGGGGGGGGGGCGTCTTAAGGATACCGAGGAATCAGGCCAGTTTTATCATGAAATAAGCAAAATCCACAACCCCCTCCCAGGTGATAAATAAATACTAGCTCCGTAGATTAAGTTTACGCCCTATATAATTGCGAATCCTACTCAGGAACAGGCTAGAGCACCCAGAAAAAATTGCAAGTCACTTGTGAGGAACATTGATTTAGTTGATTTTCATTAGCACATTAAATGAAATACATTTCATTTAAAGATTGAACTCAGATTCCTCCACGGGAAAGAAGAACCCTAAAAATTTGCCTTGTTCCCAACGTGTGGACTCTTAGTCGGTTAGTTAGTAGCAGCGCCTAACTGGTATCTAAGAGGCACAGGTTTGAATCCTGTCGAAGCATTTAGGCATTTTTTCTGTAATTGCTGAGACTGCAGCTCACATGCGACGATCATTGCCTTACTTGATTGTAGTCTAGGGCCATAATGTTTGCAGAGCATGTTTAGGGTGTGGTTTGCGTTAACAAGATGTTTACGTTATTCCTTGTTAGCAGGTTACATTCAATTGCAGCTCTCTCTGCTTAGTTTTAACTAATTAAAAGTTCTAGAATTGCTTTGAATGAGACATGTGGAGGATAAATGGCTCGATTTTCAAAACATGATAGCGAGATAAAATAATCTGTTGAAGTGTTAGGGTGGATTGATGTTACGCTCGAAACTTCAGCTGTAGAGTCGCTGTTATGTAAAATTCACAGATCATTTGATTCCTTGTCGTTGGATTTGAGACTTCAGTTATAGCCAATGCACTTTGTTGGTAAGTGACCCGTCCGTCTATCTAAGGCTTGTTTATGGAATGATCATTTCTTTAAATCAATTTGCCGCCTAAGCTGATCAAAAGTGGCAGACAGAATCAACCTTACGTGAACTGTATGTTTTTGGAATTTTCACTTCGAGCGTTGGATCCACCGCTGTCTGCATGCAACCTTTTTATGCGTTGCTTCAGAAACAGGTTAAAATATGAACGCAAAACAAGTATTTTAGTTTCAAGATCTTCAGAGCTTTATCAACAAGTGCAGCTAAACCCAGAATAATTTTGCTCAACTGTAGGTCGGTAAGGCACACATCAAGTAACGTAGCTTTGACAGACCACACCGCTTTGAAGTGAACTGTCTATTCCTTCCAGTTACCAGTGAACTTCAAGTTTGTGTTACACTGGATAGTTCATAAGAGAAATGATCTGCAAAGCCATTAAGGTAGAAACCAGTTATTAAAAAGTGACATGTTTGGCATTATGATTTTTGCCACGATCAATTAAGACTATTGAGTAGATTGCAGCAACAGTCTTCATGTTTTGAAAAGGTTCATTAAATTCATTTTCTTTTTCACAACGTATGCTTCATTGCTTTTTCCAAAAGTTATTAAGAAGCAACAACTTAAACACATTTGTTTACACGCGTGTCAGCGAAATGGTGTTTAATTTTTGAGTTTTGACGCACATCCAACCAAGATCAACGTAGAGAAGTTGTTCAATAATTAATCTCTGTCGTCTATATTTTAAGGAAACAAGCGCAATTTAAGTTCTTTTAAGTCGAAGCATACATATAAACGTAATTTGTTGCATAAGCGTCGCATTTTTGGTCGAAAAGCCCAGAAAAAAGGTTGTCTATCAATGTTGCTATGCATTAGATCTGTAACTGCCGCTAAATTACAACCGATACATGAATATATTTCCGTACTGAGCCAGTACGCTAATATATTCAATGGCTTTGCCATTTAATGAAAGGGATTTTCAATCAAACCATGTCTGTTACTCGAATGCAGACCTTTCTTTTTGAAATACAGTTAACTTTAAAAACGAAGTGCCTCGTGAGAACTTGGGAGAGTCACTCCATTCATTTAAGAATCCACGGCGTCTGATCTCTTGTTCCATCTTCCTCCTTCACGGTATTGGTTCGTTACTTTCAAAAGCTGCATTTTGATTTTCATCTAAGCGTTCAAGAGTGTACAGTGCCAACCGTCAAATGCCGCCCATATTTTTGCACCACTAAATTAATCCATGTTTTTATCCCAAAGTGGCATTTTCAAAGGCCGAACACGGATACAACTGATAACATGATCTGCAGGTTCAATCGCAGATCCAAATAGAAAAATGGAAACAACGAACGTCGATTGACGTGTAAAGCGAGGACAGCCAAAGTAGTTTAATACTGTTACCCAGTATGCGAGGGTTTGCACTTTTCAATCCACATTAAGCAAAAAAAGGGAATTTTAATTCCTTTAAAAAGCAGACTCTAAATGAACAAATGACGACTATTCCCACGAAAGGTATTACGTTTCATTACATAACACGTTTGCTTATGTAATCATCAGGAATAGTTTGAGCGGAACTAAAACATTGCCAGACAATTAAATTTTTCTTTTGTAAACGTCCTTAAAACTATCTAATAACTTATCCCATGGAGGGCTTTGTCAGTGATGCGCAATTAGCCCGCGTGTGCTTGAAACTTCTTAAGCAAGTTATCACGATTTTCATCCTCTAGGTTCTTAGTTTTTTTTTCTAAGTCTACCGCGTTACTGATTCACCGTAGTTAACTCGCTTCCGAACAAAATGATGTTTAGCAACGAGACAGACGAATTTTGTACACGTTTTGATAAATAAGCTCTTAGTGCCGGATTTTTACTTGCAGGTTGAACAAAGGATTCATTCTTGAGACAGTGTAATTATCGGCTCTTCAACGGCTTCTATTTATATATAATATATGCATTTGAATTTATCCGAAGATGGCCCTTAAGGGCAACTCACAATGATGAATTAATTTAGTTTCTCGAAGAATTAAGCACCAGAGTCAATTAAAAAGGGCTACTTCAATTTGGAACGGCTGAGCCGTGGAATTTTATTAGAATATTTCATGACAATATTTACAAACATAAAGTTTTGCTTTTTTTTCGCTAATTTTATTACTAAGCTATTCAACCTTAGTGGTTGATTAGAGAGCAAGTCTTATTCAACATGTTTTAAGACCGGTGGTTTCTGCAGTAAATTCGAGCAACATTTTCCAAAATAAAGCTAACCTTGATGTTTTGCGTTGGCTCGCTAATTTGCGGGTTTTTAGCCAGAACAGCCAGAAGGAAGCTATCTTGCTGTATTGAACAAAAGGGGAGGATAGAATTTAAAGAGAAGAAAAATACGCAGACACTCGATTGTGTGGATAATCAGTGCTAGTTGGTCTAAGCCCCAACCCCCCCCCCCCCCCCTCCCCTACCGCCCACCGCCGTGAAAAAGCCGACCGACAAAAATTTAATGCAAAGACACAAAGCACAAATACTGATCCTTACAAAACCCGGTCAAGCGGCCGGAGGGGTTCTCTATATTTAGCCCCCACTACTGCACTGGACTGCCCTGGAAGAATGACACTTGTTGCCACACATAGGTAAATAAGTAAGGAATCAAAACATTTTGGAGCCCTCCATGGGCTAAGTTATTAAATAGTTTTGAGGACGTATACAAAGGAAAAATTTAGTTATCTGACATTGTTCCGCTCAAACAGTTCCAGATGATTACTTAAGTAAACGTGTTATAGAGGTCAACGTATTGCGTAATTGCTATGTTTTTGTCCCTTTCTCTAGAATACTCATCATTTGTTCAATGAATGTTCTTTTATTCTTTTTTTAATGCTGATTGAAAAATTCAGATTAATATAATAATGATAATAATTTAAAAGGGCTAGTTCGAAAGCCTCATGGTTACCCTAACCTCTGGGTACCAACAATGATTACATAACATAAAGTATGCTTCTTTTAATTTCTCCATTCCTTCGTTTCTTTTTTTAAACATAAAGACTGTTGCTGTAATCTTAAGTCACAGTCTTAATTGGACGTGGCAAAAATCATCATGCCGAACGTATCACGTTTCAATAATTACCATTGAATTTGCAGATAGTGGTTTTTTTTTTAACTTTCCAGCGCAACACAACCTTGAAATTAACTAATGAAGAATAGACAAAAAAGTTTTGAAAGAAAGGAAAAAAGCGTCAGCTCACTCCAAAGGGTTATGGCCTATCAAAGCTACTTTTTGGAATGTTTGCCTTACGGAGAGGTAGAGTTTAGAGAAACTGTCCTAGGGTTAGCTGCATTTATTGATAAAGCTCTGACGTTCTTGCAGCTAAAAGGCTTGTAATGCGTTCATAGAATTCTAAATAGCCTGCTTCTGAAAAAAGATTAAAAGTTGCATGCAGACAGTGGTGGTGTATCCAACACTCGAGGTCAAAATTCCAATCAACATACGCTCCACGCTGATTATGTTATCAGTTGTGTCTGTCGGCAACTTAGACCGCAAATTGATTAACAACAAATGATCATTCCAAAAACAAGCCACTGATCGACGGAACGAGTCACTAACCAACAATTTGCAAAGGTTACAACTGAATAGTCTCAAATCCAGCCACAAGGACGCGAATGATTTTGTGAATTCTCACCGAACAGAGATTCTAAAGCTGAACTTTGGAGCGTAAGCCCTTCGTCATTCACCCTGACGCTCAAAAACACCATCTTTAGAATTACATAAACTAAGGTGACCAATTCACCTTATCGAATCAGTCGATTAAACCAAATTGTTTGAACAGGTTATCAGTTATGTCTGCGTACCACCTTTGAAGGTGCAATTTTCCCTTTTCTTTATTTTTTGCTAATAGAAAACCATTATTTAATTCAATAATACATTCTTAGACGGCACGTTAATTGTAAAAAGAAATGATTTTTCACTCAAATGAGGTATTCACTCCAATTAATCTTTTCAGCTTGAAAACGATGTTATACCCGCTAAGTGGAAAAGTTGGAGAGAGAGAGAGAGAGAGAGAGAGAGAGAGAGAGAGAGAGAGAGAGAGAGAGAGAGAGAGAGAGAGAGAGAGAGAGAGAGAGAGAGAGAGAGAGAGAGAGACAGAGAGACAGAGAGAGACAGAGAGAGACAGAGAGAGACAGAGAGAGAGACAGAGAGAGAGAGACAGAGAGAGAGAGACAGAGAGAGAGAGAGAGAGACAGAGAGAGAGAGAGAGAGAGAGAGAGAGAGAGAGAGAGAGAGAGAGAGAGAGAGAGAGAGAGAGAGAGAGAAAATGGTACGGTAAATGTTATGCTATGGTAATGGGATAAGAAATATCACCTAGCATTTATTTTCGAACTATCGCCTTGCATTTATATTCGCAAAATTAACAAAGACTTAATTCAAATTGGAAGAAAAAGAAACAACAAAAACAAAAAACACCACAAAAATAACATTTTTAAAGAAAGAGGTTAGGCACAGTTGTTGTGAGCTCCTATTCTGCCGCATGACACAACTGTTGACACAAATTTTTCAGCCGACGAACCACGTAAATCACCTGTAGAAACACAGCATTGATAAGGAATCGATGAATACTTTGCAGATCGTTTTATCCGTAACACGAAATCCTTAAAGTGCGCGACATAGGTACGTAACAATCCAAGGAAAGAGAATCCTAAAAGTGCGCGACATAGGCACGTAGCAATCCAATGAAAGAGAATCCAAAAATGTGCGAAATAGGTACGTAACAATCAGATGAAAGAGGATCCTAAAAGTGCGCAACATAGGTACCTAACAATTCAGTGATACAGAATCCTAAAAAGCTCCAGATAGGAACGTAACAATTCAATGAAAGAAATTTTAAAAGTGCGTGAGGTAGATACGTAACAATCTGATAAAAGAGAGTCCTAAAAGTGCGCAAGATAGGTACCTCATAGTCCAATTAAAGAGAATCCTAAAAGTGCGCGGGAGATTCGTAACAGTCCAGTGATAGAGAATCCTAAAAGACGCGAGACAGGAACCTAACAATTGATCAATAGATATATGTTATTTATCAGCCGGGAGGTCCGCATTGGGAAAACTGTGCCCGAGGTCTTGGATATCGCTCGAGGGTGGTACACCAGACGAAGGGCACAGTTTTTCCCAGTACGGACCGACCCAGGATGGTGAATAACATTTTTATCTTTTTCTTAAACTTAGCGAAATGCTAGTAAAAAGAACCTGAATAACCTAGGGCTGTAACTGACAGCGAGATCCCCCATGAACGGAACAATTTTTGAGCGAGTAGATAAGAGAAAAAACAGAGGTAATGCAGTTTAAAAAGAGAGGCTTCATTGAAACAGTTTTATCCGCGTACTGATAAGGGTGATTTAAAAGGTTTCCCAGCAAATATTGAAAAATTTTCTTATAAGTATCTCTCACGATCTGATAACTGTCAATTAGAAAGCGCGTAAGAAAAAAAAAAATAAGCCCCCTGAAACTTTTGATAAAGACAAAGCACTTGTTTTAGCAAGTAAACTCGAGGTAAATGACTATCTTTGACTGTAACCTTTTTATCTTCACTAATTTTACAGAAAGAATTTTCCTCTTTCAACGACGATTAATCTACAAAGAATTACTCTCTCTGCTCAGTTTTAAATGTCAAGGAAAGTCAAATTGCAAGTACATTCAAATGTATGTTCTGAAGTTATGAGAGTCTGCTTGTTTGCTTGCTGTAACGGCGTCTGTAAAATTTTTCTTCCACCGAGCACTTGAAGTCAAATGACATGCTTCTTCTACTAAGACACAAGGGGATATAATGCGACTTTTAGTCATCGTATTTCTTCCGTTTTTGTTGTGAAATGTACAGTAGAAATATCGAAGTTTCATCTATAGCAGAACTCAAACCTTCCTTCGACATCCTACCGTCAACAAACAAATTGCTTTGTAGAATTGTGAAATTAAATGCATGGAAGTAACAATGATAAAACTAATTGTTAACGTCAAGTTCCTCTCGTTTAAACTTTCTTAGTTACGTTTTGAGAAGGATTATTGGATTACAAACGGTTTTATGGCCGCATGTCAATCTACTACAAAAACACATTCAGTACCAAACCAGTTTTTATTTTTTTTTAATTGAGAGAGAGAAAGGTTAAAGGTCGTAACCGAAATCTTTGCTTAAAAATGCTGACCAGCCGGAAAAAAATATAATTATGAAATTTTTCAACGACGTTAACTATGCACATGGCGGCTGAACACGCAATGGATAGGATGCCGCCCGCTGTGAGCGGGTCGATGGCAGAATACTGCCTGCTCTCGGAACCAATCAGATCATAGGATTTATATAATACCGCCCGCTCACGAGCTGAGTAAAAGATAAAATAGAATCCTATAGGTACCTAAAAATCCAATGAAAGAGAATCTTAAAAGTGCGCAAGATAGGTACGTAACAATCCATTGGTATATAGAGGATCCTGAAAGTGTGCGAGATAGGTTCGTAACAAAGGGTTATGCTTTTAACTTTGTTCAGGATCTACTTGTCATATCACACCTGGACAGGTTTTAAAAATGATCTGTAGTAAAAAACATCAAGGAGAATGTGAGACTTCTGCGCCAGGGGGGATGCTCTGTTTTCCAATTCTTGGCAACGTTTTGGCCCTAAATTGCCCCTTTACAAGTGTCACGTGCCAATTTTAAAACGTTATTTCAAGAGCAAGTCTCTGAGCCGATCAAGAGAGCTGCCAAGAAATCATGTCCGCTGGATCCAGTGCCTACTTCGGTAGTCCTTGACGTTTTGCACATGTTGTTACCTGTGATCACGAACATGATTAACTTGTCAGTCGAATCTGGCGAATTTGCTAGCGATTGGAAGGAGGCTTTACTGAAACCACTGCTTAAACACTGGGCCAACCGACCCAGAGTTCAGCGCACTGACCACTGGACTACTCACGCCTCACGTGTCACTATAAATGATGGCCTATAGTCTGCTTTTCCACTCAGACAAGGAGATCCTCAAGGGGGTTGTCTCGGGCCTCTTCTTTTACGGTTTACACCAGTAAGCTGTTTGATATCGTCAGCAAGCACCTCCAAAGTGTACATTGCTACGCAGATGATACACAGCTGTATTTAGCACTTAGTCCCGCTGTGCAAGGGGAGGACGAGGCCGCGCTAAATGTTATGCGCGACTGCATACATGACTTGAGGAAATGGGTGATTGAAGACCGACTGATGTTAAATGATGATAAGACTGAACTAATGCTTGTGGGTACTAGGCAACAGTTAGAGGAAGTCAACTTGAATGATATTACTGTAGGTGACACAGTCGTAGAGGCGAAATCAGTTGCGCGAAATCTTTGATCGTAATCTGGATATGTCATTCCACATAAGTAACCAATGCGCCTCGGCATTCTATCATTTGCATAATATAAGTCGAATCCGTATTAGCCCTCGTTCATGCGGTTGTTATCTCGCGCGTAAATTATTGCAATAGTCTTTTATATGGCTTGCCAACTTCTCACCTGAATAAGATTCAGCGCGTTTTAAATGCCGCAGCAAGACTAGTTTGTCGCGCGCCACGCTACTGTAGCATAACGCCGTTGCTATACGAGCTGCACTGGCTACCGGTTAGGCAACGCATTAATTTTAAGGCTCTGCTATTTATTTATAAGGCCATCCATGGAATTGCACCAACGTATTTAAGAGAACTTGTGTCAATTAAAAGACCAGGAATTTATATAGTAAGATCCTCCTTGGATGGTTTGTTGCTTACAACGTGAACTTCTAGCAGTAGGGTTACATTCGGAGACAGATCATTCCAGGTCGAAGCCCCTTGACTTTGGAATGCATTGCCGCGTGAGATTCGTTCTAATACAGATCTAAGTTCCACCTGAAAAGGCACCTCTTTAAGGAAGCTTTTCATTAATTGTCATTACAATTTTATCATGATAGCTGCTAGTATCTTAACATATGTTGTATGCTTTAATTTTATCATAGTATATTCTTAATAACTATTATTAAGATTTATAATATGGCTGTAACTCACAACGACTAGGAACTGCCGAATTCAGGAATTTGATCGGCAGAAATCAATATTGAAAGTGGTCTAAATTTTCCCATCTAGACCGGCATCTAGACCGGTGTAGAAAAAAAGGTACAAAGAATATAAAAATTTGGCATATAAGACACAGCCATATAATAAACATGTTATTAACCGAGCTAGGTCGGTCTGTATGGGAGAATCTTGACTTTGGTCGCTGGTACAGACCTCACTGCGTTCGGTCTTTCCTGGCGACCTCGATCAAGATTCTCCCATACAGATCTCCCACTCGGTTAATAAGAGCTAGGTAATGCGCGCTTAATCATGTCATGGAAAGCGCGCAATATACGAACTAAATTATTATTATTATTACTATTATTATTATTATTATTATTATTATTATTATTATTATTATTATTATTATCATTTAACCTGTATTAACATAATGAAAATAGACTCTCCCCTTCCCTGAAACTTGGTGCGCACAATTATAAGGGAAAGGCAGAAGAATTGTCTGGATTAAAAACTAAGCAGCCAAACTACATTTTTTCTCGAGTAAGCTCCTGAAATATGTAGATGGAAAAGAAGCTGAACTTTTTCCCTTTTTACACTTCTTGCTTGCAATATGAACTCCTCCAGGGTGATGCTTATCCCTCTAATCTATTATAAGAAGCCGAAGTTTGATAAGATAATCTCTTGGATAACTTAATTGCCAAAGTTTGAAATAGAGAGAAAAAATTACTCTTCATGCGAATTGGAGTGACTCTGACGAAGGGTATCCACCACAAAAAAGGGGCTTTGCCCGATTATCCTTGCTTGCTCGGATCTCTGATTGGCCCGTACACTCCAGAGGCGCAACCAGAGACTAAAGCGAGGAAGGAAGGCAAGTGACTGATCCATAACTAAGGACGAAGGACTTCTCGGTAAATCGAAGTCCAAACCAATTTGTGCCTGTAGAGCATTTTAATAAGTATGGAAAGGAAAAGTACAGTCGGTTAATTTTCTTTCGTTTTATTAGTCGACGAGAATCAAACTGAAGATACCCTGAAAGCAAATTTTAATTGCTGAATGTAAATGTAGCTGAATGTAAATGTATGGCTGGAAAAGAACTTTGTGACCTTAATTACTTTTAGGTGTTAAAATTTCCTTGAAGCGTTGTTCATTGGAAGATATTGTTGTGTGATTGTTCAATTTTAGAGATAAATTACAAGTAGCAAGGTATAGTGAATGTTTTACATTGTGAGCGCCTATTTTCAAATATTTTGTTAACTATCTTATAAATTTCGGCATGTATGTTGTTACCGGCGTCCCTTCGACGATAAATAAATCCTTGAGTTGTTGTTTTCGGAAACTATCCATATCGATTACGAAATCTTAAAAAGGATTCCTTGATTCGGGGTAAACTAGGTGAAATGAAAGTGTTACCTTTTCTCCAAAGACGTAGTTCTCCTGAACAATAAACAGTCTTTTGCAATATGCGTTTGGGTTAAAAGCTACGCAAAATCCTTTAGATTTATCTGTTTGGAAACCTTTTTGCCTTTTATGATGGGTTGAGGTGATCATTTATCCATGTGGGAATGTGAGAATGACCGTGGACATCCCGAAAAGTACAAAATTGAAAAGAAAACCTTTTTCTTCCAATGTTTGGATTCGTGGTGAAGTCCGTCATAAATTCTTACACTTGTCCGTTTCACAGCCTCGATGCTTTCTGTTATAGAGTCCCAAAAGGCTCAAAAATGCCTAAAAAGTTTTGTTCGCAACCTTCTCTCGCTCTATGATGGGCCGAGGAGAACATGCTAACCGAACATATCCTGTAAGTTACGTAAATTAAAGAAAATCTGTCATTGACATTTCGCGGCAACGTTTCGTTTATGACGTCTTCAGTTTCCAATACAGTTACGATATACAACCGCGCCTGTTCTTTTTCCTTTGGCCGATTTTTATTGGAAGTTAATTAATAGCTTTACTCCCATGGTTTTCCCCAGGAATAAACATTTGAGATGTCAATATGCCGATCTGTCGGGATTGTCAGACAATCGCGTGCTACCCGGCAAAGTAAGAGACTATAAATTTATGAGAATACAAACTGTACAAGATATTCTCTCTCCGAAAATTATAGAATGCAAGGAAAAATAACCAAGAAATATCCCTTTACTTAAAAAACTGCTAAAAAAGACCGATCAGAAGCAAAAAAACAGATAGATAGATAGATAGATAGATAGATTTTATTGAAAACAATACATAGCAGCCAAGGGCTGAATTGCGTACCGTTGAAATGTAAATAATAAAATTACTTAATATATAATAAAGGTAGATGATAAAGTACCATTAAGTTCGAAAAGCCACCTACAAGATCTAAAATTAATTTATACCGTATTTTTATTAAAACATGACTTAATAATAAAACTATTTCTTACACGTTTGGTGTTTATTTTAGGAATGTCAAAATTGCGTGTTCGTTAAAGCGAATATTTGCAAGCCTGATGTGAAGGCGGCAATAATGCTCGTAACCTATCATCTGAGTCACTTAGGATGTCTTTGAAAAGTGCGGCACAAATATCACTGTGATGGACGCTAAGCGGCACTATCTCCATGTGACTAAGAGCTTCATCGTAACTGAGGCCAGGGCACATGATTTTTAAAGCCCTCTTCTGGACTCTCTCTAGCTAATTAATTAAATACTTTGGGAGTGAATAATAATACACAGGGATCGCATAATCTAAAACTGATCTTACACACGTGATGTAAAATAACCTCAAGTCATTGCAGGGAACCTTGGCCCTTTTTAGCTGCACTAAAAAGTATAGCTTTTTGGCTGCCTTTTTGATAACATCATTTGCATGGGTGTTCCATGACAGATCACTTGTGATTGTTACTCTCAGTAACTTTGCACTATCAGCGAGCCATGTATACTCTTTGCCATGTACCCTATTTGGCTCAAATATTGCCCTATTTCGGGAAAAAGAGATTCGAAGCTCTTTGCATTTCTCATTATTGAGCTCGACCCTGCTAGCCAGAGACCACTCGACTACTTTATCAGCAATAATTTGGGCACCACTAACCCCGCCCTTTCCGAGAACTTCAGATGCAGTAGTGTCGTCTACATATTTCCAGACACGCGTGCCATCGACTACAAGGCCGTTTATCATAACCACAAACAACCAAGGCCCTAATTTCGTCCCCTGAGGGACTCCTGAGGGGACTGAGCCCCACTCAGAGAGGCATCCCTCAGCCAGTTTGATTCTTTGGAACCGGTTACTTAGAAAATCAATAATCCAACGCATTTCTTGCATTTACGAGACCTGGGCGAGATCCTCACCGTCATTGATTACCTAACTTTATGGCCATTAAAATCATGTGGCATTGTGTCATAAGTTCTGTTCCATCCCCTTTAAAGTAGACCTTTTGGAGCTTAAACGAAAACTACATATCCCACGAACAATTGAAAATTAAGACGAAAAGCGAAGGAATTGGCGCTGGAGCAACGAAAAATGTAATTCTCGAAAGCGCAGGGACTACTACGGCCAGAAAATGTATACAGAGCTTGCTGACCTCATGTGAGGCTTTGCGACATTTTAGCTATTATTTGGACTGGTAATTTTTTTCTTTCCATTTGGTCTTAAGGTATTTTTCGATCGAAGAATTGTCTTTAAATTATTAAACTTTCAGAATTCTTAATACAATGTTACGCGATGTTATGGCCATGAAGTTATGTAATCCGTGATGGTGAAAGATCGCTCGGGTCTGGTAAATGCAAGAAATGCGTTGGTTTTTCCTTCTGATCGGTCTGTTGTAACAGTTTTTTGAATAAAGGGATATTTCCCAGTTATTTTTCCTTGCATTTTATTAATGATATTGGCCAAGAGGATATATTATACAGTTTGTATTCTCATGATTTTATAGTCCCTTGCTTTGGTAGTACGCTTTGTCTGGTAATCCTAACGGATCGACATATTGACATCTTAAATGTTTATTCCAGGGGAAAGCCATGGGAGTAAAGCTATCAATTGACCTCCAATGAAAACCAGACAAAAGAAAAAGAACAGGCGTAATTGTCAATCGCAGCCGTGATGGAAACTGCAGGTGTTAAGAACAAAACGTTGCCGCGAAATGTAAATAGCAGATTTTCTTCAATTTACGTAGTTACAGGATATCTTCGGTTAGCATGTTCTCCTCGGCCCATCATAGAGCGAGAGAAGGCTGCAAACATAAAACTTTTTGAAATTATTGAAGCTTTTCGAAACTCTACAACACGAAGGATCGTGGCTGTATAAAACGGAATGGAACGGAAGGTGTACGAATTTATTACAGACTTCAGCACCAACCCACAGATTGGCAGAAAAAGGTTTTCGTTCAAATTTTATACCTTTCGGGAGGTTCACAGTCATTTTCACATTCCCACATAGATAAATGATCACCTCGACCCATCATAGAAAGCAAAAAGTTTTCCAAACAGACAAATCTAAAGGAATTTGCGAAGCTTTTGGACTCCACATCTCACCCAACAACAACAAAGATATACGCCGCGCGCGCTCGAAGAAATATGGCCCTTGAGCAACCTAGTACGGGCTCGGCCAATCCCGGCATTCATTCTGACCCCACTTTTGGCAAAGTCGCCTATACGCCCACAATGGTTGTATGCAGCATCTCCTGAAAAGTGAAGTCTTCATTCAGGTGGAGGATGGGGGACTCGGCCCCCACTCTCTGAATTTTCTAGATCTGCCCCTGTCAGGGAGCATTTATGGCTGCACGAAATGAGAGGATATCAATATACAGTTGATTAAATCAATGTTTTTTTTATTATTATTATTTCCAATTGACCTGATTCGATTTACAATGAATTCAGGACATTAATTGTAAGTAATGAAAATGTTCCTATCTTGCCAAGAGTTATTTAACCTACAAAGGGTTAACATGAGCCTCGGCAGTTTCTACCAGGTTGGCTTTGTCGCCATCACCAGTCCTGACAATGCGATGTTTTACAACATGATTTGGGGGCAGTGTGACCGGCTGCTTTGTTCTGTGAAAAAAAAAAGAAGAAGAAGATGAAGATGAAGATGAAGAAGAAGAAGAAGAAGAAGAAGAAGAAGAAGAAAAAGAAGAAGAAGAAGAAGAAGAAGAAGAAAGCAACTAAGAAGGAAAAACAAACCAAAACCAAACAAGCTATGACTGCATAATGATGAAAAGAAAAACGAAAAAAGAAAGGGATAAAAAGGACGGAGCCCCGTAGGCACAGACACATTTCTGCTTTCATGAGCGTTGGAAGTTTTGACTTCCTTCATAAACATTGGCATTATTGCATGGAGAAAAGGTAGGGAAAAAAAAAGTTTAAGCTACCCAGGGAATTAGTTTCAAGAAAAACTAGCACAAAGCCGTTCTTTTCAGGCCCTCCTTATCCCTTTGATGTCTTCAGCTTCTTCAATTGTGAAAAAGCAAAAGAGGAGAGCCAAAATTTCAAAAGGGCATTTCACAACCGTCAAAGCCCATTCAGAAACAAAAGCCTTACTTGTAAGTAATGAGAAACTGGCATTTGTGGTAACCACCTCCTTTGAGCAAAAGGAACATAGTCACATCGCTTTTCAACAGCCCTTCAAAGACAGTCATTTTTTCGAAGGACGGGTCTCAATCAGTGGTCTCTTTTTTCATTATGGGTCCGACAACAGGAACGTTTACGCTATGAAACATGGATTTTTGGTGGAGGAATTTGCCTTCCAGACTGTAAAATTGAGGTATCAGTTAAAAAAGACAAAGTTAAATAAATCTTGTTTCTTGTTTTCTGCGTCAAATCCTAATACTGCAATGTATATGCCTTAAAGAATAATGCTTCAATGTCTAGTCTTAAATTTAGTCATTTCTACTACGACGTTTTCCAATTTTAGCCCCTTTACTCACAAGTATCATCTTAATTTTTTTTGTTTTACCATTAGGTTATAAGGGCTTAAACACCCTTAAAACTGCAGTAGCCTGCATATTCTTAGGCCACTATGCTTTTTGTGTGGTTTCCCTAGCTGACGGTGGATAACACATGGTCTCTGTGTAAAAAATGACGTTGAAGATTACCTTTAAAAACATCTTTTAATTATACCATAAAAGAAATGGTTTCTATACCTAATTTCACCACTGGCTGTAGCCACTGCGCCATCTTCAAACATGAATGTCCTTTCGTATGACATTCCAGCTGGAAAGGCTTGCTTGAAATAGTCAGGTATGTTGGCAGGATACTTAGTGAAGCATCTGTTTCCATACATAAATGCTGACGACAGTATGTCAAAGGAGAATGGAAGGGGTCCCCTTTGGACCTCAAAATTGGCATTCTGTTTCCCTCTAAAATAAGATGATAAACGTGTTGAAAATTATTTTCAGAAAGGACTCACTTATGAATGGAAATGTACGAAATTTCAGGGTGGACCAAAGATTTCATGCTCATGATGATTTAAGCTTCAGTCAAGACTACAGTATCGTACTTACTTGAATCAAGTTATGACTGAGCTTTTACAAGATAACTTGCAGTAACTTTTACACCTCACCTGATTCTGGAGAAAGATGATGATGTTTTGGAACATAGGTTATTTGAAAAATCGAAAAGACAAGCTCGTAGTTTGACCTAAAATCTTCTAATGAGTCTTTTTTCTTGCTCACTTATCATTTCCAAACATCACTAATACATTGTCAAGCCCTTACTTGTGTTTAACAATAAATTGCAATACATGGTAATAAAATAATTTCTGGTCTGTCTTGTAAGAGACACTTACTCGTAAGGGTTTCCGTTTCCAACTCCTGTGATCGTAAAGGGGTGTCCATTGACACAGCCCTCCATTTTATATTTCATAGCCATGTCTTCTGAAATGCCCTGATTAGGCAAGAAAGTAAAGAAATTATTATTTTCTACTGAAATTAATAATTTAGAGACCTAAGTTGGTTTTCCAGCGGATTACTTGTACGACTGTATAAATACCCTTTCAAACTGGCAAGTTAACTTTGCGAAATAAAACGATCAAGTTCATCCTTTTTTTTACCCTGCCAAATTGTTCCCAACGTTGTGTCATTACTGAGATTGACTCGTCACTCTAACGGATAAGTATTTATCTATCACAGGGGAAGGAAGATTAGTTTGGGGGGGAGCACACAGTTTTAAGAGGGAACCAAGGGTGAATCAGTAGTCGTCAACAAAATATTAAGGGACTATACAGAATTGACTGCCAATTAGCTGGTATTGACGGGAAGGGGGGGATGATAAGAATATTTCAGAACCTTAGGGGGTCAGGTAAATTTTATCGGGAAAGAACCAAACTCCTTCAAACAATTCCCCCCTCTTCCCCTTAGGCGATAATTAATGACCACAGGCAAAGATTAAGTTTGTGCTTTTTACAAAATATTGTGAATCCTACTTGAGAAAAGGCTAGAAGACCCAGGAAAATTGTCAAAAATTCACCCACGATAATAATTAATGTACTTGATTTTCATGCGCAGGTCGAATGAAATTCATTTCATTAAAGATTAAGCTCAGATTCCTCCAGCGTGCGGACTCCTAGTTAGTTAGTAGCAGCGCCCAACCAGAATCTGAGAGGCGCAAGTTTGAATCCTGTCGAAGCCTAACTTTTTCATAGCCTACGTAGAATTCACTTACTTGCTTTAGATGAGACATGTTGAGGATAAGTGGTTTGATTTTCAAAACTTGATTAGGAGTTGAGATAATCTGTTGTAATTCACTCCGTCGCCGACGAAGCTGAACTGACTGCAGTGGTAGGGTGGATCGATTTTAAAGCTAAATAGAACAAACAAACACTCATTGATGATGATGATCCCACGTGAGCCATCATGTGATTTAAAATAACGATGATCCAGCGTGAACCATCATGTGATTTTTATTAATGATGATCCCACGTGAACCATCACGTGAAATTTAACAATTGGTTCATGCTTAACGCGCGTGTATCGTTGAAGTATCTAAAGCTAAGATCTCCAAGGCCAAAGAGCCTCGTGCATTCATTGTTTATTTCCAATCAATTTTCATTGAGGATATATACATTTTTTTATCATTTTGGGCGCCAAAAGGTCTGCCTCGGTCAGATTGGAACAAAAAAACAAAATATAATGTTTTGAAACTCTACGGGAACTTTGCAACAAAGTGAAACTACAGTGATCTTATTTAGGCACCGCCATCGTAGTGGCTTTTAAGAAATTAGATAAGATTTTCATGTGCGTACTGCGTTGGGGCGCGGCAAAAATTTATTTCCCGCACCAGTCTTTCTTAATTAAGATGAGTGATTATATAACCATGGAAGATAAACTACATATTGACTTTTCTAGTGCATACTTTGACCCTTGCCTGATCTTTTTAAAATTTGACTTCTTTCGATTCCTTGTTTTTGGATATGAGACTCTTTATAGCTTATGCAATTTGTTGGTTAGTAACCTTTTTCTTCTTTTAACTAACTTGCTGTTTACGTAACGTATTATTTGATTAATCAATTCTTTGCTATAAGCAAAGTTATCGATGGACAAAAAAATAAAAAACCGGCTTCTTTAAAGGTAACGGACAGACCTTGGCAACTGATAACATTATCATTAACATTATCATTATATATAACTTTATGTTTTTGAAGTTTTGACCTCAAGTGTTGGTTTTTTGTTTTGTTTTGTTTTTTGTTTTGAAATGGATGTTTAAACTTACCAATGGAGACATGATATGCTGAAACAATTTCTTGATTCTGATATTAGCTAAAAGATACGAAGTTTGCAGGAAATATGATGCAAAAATAACAAAATGTAAAGGAAACAAATAGGATCTTAGTGTAAAACTTTACAAAGAAAAATGAGCAATCTGACTTGATTGATAAATAAAGGCACCCAAAAAGAGTTTCTTTTAAATGACGCAAAACTTGGATCCTCTTAGAGTCGCGAGCGAAGACAATGGTGCGCGTCTTTAGAAGGTTTTCTTGCGTAATTGGTAAAAACAATTGAGAGGCTGAAAAGCAGTTCTTAAAAGACAAAAAACAGTATTAAAATACAAAGTTGGCATTTAGCAAAAATTTTTACTAAGTGTTTTTTTAAACTCATTTAAGTGTAAAGAACATAAATGAAAATAAGTTACATTACTATTAGCCATTTAGTACAAAAATTATAATAAGCAAGTGGATTGTTTCCTATTCCTTTTGGCAGTCTAGTCTTTTTTCAGGTAGAATTTCTGTCACCTTTTTTTTAATGTGTTCGTGAATTTGACATGAAAGCAGATGTTCGATTTCTACGGTGATTAGAACTTGTGGTAGAATATTTCGGTTATCTCGCCGTAAGCTGTATTCCAATTACTTTCTGTACAGACTGTAGTCTCTGAGTCTGGTATTTTGGTAGCCCGTATAAAAGGGCATTCCCTTTGTCTAACCTGCAAGTTATAAAAGCATGTATAAGCGCTATTGTAAACTCCTCTGACAGATAGCTCCTAATTTTGGCTATCCTTCTTAGATGATAAAAAGCCGATTTACATATAGCACCAATATGCTTCTCAAACGTTAGACCATTGTCGAAAACTACACCCAAATCACGAGCTGATGTTGATGAATGTACTACGGAACAACCAATTTTAACAGATGATAACACGGGACGAGGCCGATACTGAGAACTAATAACAAGTAGCTCCTTTTGTCGCCGTTCAGCTTAAGCTTATTACAGCACATCCAGTTGACTATCTCACGAGCACAGGCTTCAACCTGAGAAACTGCCAAAGCCTCCGCATCACGACCCCGGGAATCGAAGGACAAGTACAACTGGGTATCATCGGCATAAAAGTGATAACCCATGTTATACCTTCCAACAATATCCCCGAGTGGTGAAGTGTACAGTAAGTAGAGTATGGGACCTAAAACAGACCCCTGAGGAACCCCACATAGCAATGGGCGATGTGTAGACCACTCCCCCCTAATACCAACAAACTGGTAACGATTGCAAAGATAGGAGGTAAATCAAGAGAGCGCGGAGCCAGTGATACCGAACCGAGTAGCTAGTAAAATAGTGTGGTCTACCGTGTCGAACGCAGCGGACAAATTTACAAGTAGTAAAATGACTGACTTATGATTATCTAAAGCTATCAAAATATCATTTTGGACTCTGAGAAGTGCCGTCTCAGTACCATGCAGTTGTTTGTAAGCAGATTGGAAAACTTCATCAAGGTTATTTATCGTGATATAATCAATCAGCTGCAGAGCGATAGCTTTCTCATTAAGCTTTGACATGAACATTAAAATAGAGATTGGGCTAAAATTAGCGAGAACCTCAAAATATAGATCTGTTTTTTTTAGCAGTGGATTAAGCATAGCCAACTTGAAACAGTCAGGCACCACAGAGGTGTTAATAGAGAGGTTGACAGTCTTGGTCATCACAGGCAAAAGCACTGACTTTCCTTCCTAACAACAGCTGGAGCAGGATCGAGAGGACATGACTTTATAGCAGAACCAGTAATCAGACTAGACACTTGAGCTTCAATAACATTCTTGAAATGCGAAAGCACACAGCTTGCATGAGAGAAATCATCACGATGTACTAGAGTACTTGAAGAACCGTGTCTAGTGAATTTCGCAAGCTAGTAATCTCAGTAAAAAAGTCAGCGAATTCATTGTCAGAACTCGATGTAGGATAGAGAGAGTCAGATTTAGTGTGTAGTAACCTATCAACTGTCTGGAACAGAACCCTCTGATCATGCTTAGAATTCTTGATGATGTTGCCATAAAAAGAAACTATTGCTGATTAAGCAGGCCATTGACAGCATCGCACTGTTTCACACAGTTCTCGTAATCTCCAGGTAGATGTGTTGACTGCCAGCGACGTTCAAGTGATCTTCTCTTACATTTTTCTGGAGCGATCTCGTCAGTATACCATGGAGAGTGTGGGCGAACAGTGACGGTTTTGGTCTTAACAGGAGCATAAACATCCACAAGTTTCGATAAAGTAGTGTTCAGCAAGAGGTTCAACAAGTAACAGAGGCTAAACGAGTGCATCGAGGTCAGGAGAGGGATCAAGTATTAAGCTAGAATTATAAAGTTCATTGCGAAGTTTGTCAAAGTCAATTGACCGAATCTTGCGGAAGGAGATAGTTTTCCTTTCCAGAGGAGGCTTAGCTAAAGCTAAGTTAGAATGGACAGCGAAGTGGTCAGAAATCCGATGTGGTACACAGCAATTTGTAATAATTCCATTTTCGCTAGCTCTTGTGATAACCAAATCGAGTGTGTGGCCAACATGATGAGTTGGCCCAGCAATATGTTGTATAAGATCGAAGGAATCGAGAATACTTAAAAAACGCCTTGCATCATAACCATTTGCTTGGTCTACACGAAAATTAAAATCTCCAACAAGTAACAGAGGTTCAGGTGTCAGGATTAGGGGCTCGAGAAGAGTGCTAAATTCATCAAAAAAACAAAGCCACACTAAGAACATGAGAAGATGGAGGAGGACGATAAATAATAACAAGTCTCAAATTGTAATTACCAGTCGATTTTAAAAGGACTCGTACAATTTCAAAACTTCTGTATTCCTCAGATTGCAATGTAGTAACTTTGAAAGACTTTCTGACCAGAAGACCGTCCCCCCGCCTTCCGAGGTTGCCCTAGGAATATGATGGAATGTAAATCCAACAGGACAAATATCCCGACAAAAATAAACATCGAAGTCATCATCGTGAAGCCAGGTTTCAGTAATCGCTAAAATGTCAATATTATGTTCAGTCACTTAATCATTCAGCATGAGAGTCTTATTCCTAATAGATCTTGAGTTAATAAGCGCGAAATTTGAGACCACTTGCTGACGCCGTAAAACAAACTCCGGTTCGGATTGCGACGGAATGGAAATCAAATTGCTTCTGTTGACACACGAGTGCAGCGGAGCAGAACACGCTGGAGTAGATCACACAGAGATTATGGTTGTTACTGTCGTCACGTAATTTCGTCATTGCCGGTCTCGATTAAGTCTACTTGTGTTTATTTTTGTCAGCTGGAGTGTAATGAATGTTGTTATAGTACTGGACAACAATCAAAATAATATATTTCCATATAGTAGTAGGTTCCTACAGATGCCAAAGGTTGAAATTCAAGGACTTTTCAATGACTTTGAAGACCAAGTTTTAGAAAATTGAAGGACCACTTTTGGAAAGGTTTGCATAAACAATTTTAAAATTATTTTATATTATTTCTCAACTTTTCCATGAAAGTACTATAATTTTCAACTTGAAAATTGCTAAAGAAAAAGCATTGCAAAAATCAAGCCCTGCGTCCTCAGATTCAAGTACTTTCTAGGCCTTGAATTTTTATTTTTAAATTCAAGCATCTTCAAGGACTTTCAAGGCTTTTACGAACCCTGAGTAGGTAATGTATTTGCCTTTAACTGCAAGGAGAAGGGAATTTTTTATTTATTATTGGTACCGAGTCAAAGTTTGTTGCCAAATGTTCACCCAAGGGGAGTTGTCAGAAATCAGCAGATTAAAGCGATATTACTGTTCAATAGTTCGTATTGTTTTCAATAGTTCACATTGTTTTCAATAGAAAAATATCTGAAACCACCCTAACATTATATAGCTAAAGGGAGTGCTTTTGCATGGTAGAGCATCAATTTTGGGAATTATGTATTATAAAACTGTAACAAAATGATGGAGTTGTTTCAGTATTTGGTACCAATGCTGAGTTCTTTTCCTGTGTGTTGATCGGAAACAACGACAAATAGGTCTAACCGAGGAATTATTCATAAGTTATAACATGAGGTTCAATGTTCTTTCTTCAGTTTTTTGGATGACCTGTTCTTGTACTATTTTGAACTTTATTAAATTTTAACCCCTATCAACTCAAATATATCATCGTTATGTATACTCTGAAAATAATGTACTAAGCTATTCAGTAATGATACTTCAAGCAGCACACATGTACCTTGAGGATGGCTTCTACTATAAATGTCCCTTGCATGAGAATCGAATATTTTCAAGCCCACATTGCCTTTACAATGGCAACTGCCGTACATCCTATTATCAAGACAAAATTGTTGAAATTTTTGGATATGAGTGATTGAAAGGCTCTATCTAAGGAGGTACAGTACTGATATCCTTCTGTTGTAGCTTCTTGATGAATAGTACCTGTGTAGCTTTCACTGCGGTATTGAAGTTCACAGTCAGTCTCGAACACATTTAAAAGTGTCGGTAATTCTGTCTGCATTAAAAATGATTGTCTGCTTAACTGAGACAAACTTGAATACAACTGATTCCCAACATTCCTTATTGACACCAGATCATTAGCACAATTTATTCCTTGTTTGTTATTGTAAATCAAGGAGCATTAACTCTTTAAGTTGCAATGCATTGTTGTCCTGAATTTTGTCCAAGTACCACTCATTAGCTTGGCTATATGGTGCCGTTATTGTTTTGCTTATGGTGCCGTTATTGGTTTTTCCCTATATCTGAACTCAGTTGAGATTTACAATAGTTTAGTAAAAGGTTAGAAGAATTACAAAGAATGTTTGTAAGCTTAATACGAAGAGGGTAAGATTAGATAAAGTTACACAACACGAGAAGAAGTATTTGTTGAACTGTTCCATGAGGGTATTTCAGAGGATAATTAAATTGAAGTATAGAGAAAGTCGGTATTTATCAATGTTTTCTTGTAATAGACCCAACTCTCCCCACATACTAAGGAACCCCAGGTAAGAGGATATTTGTAAAAATCCATTGAAAACAGTGAAGATGGACAGCATCGACGATGTAGTCAAGTCGATGAGCTTACTCGGGGTACCTTAGTATTTGTGAAGAGTTGGTGTTAGAAGACTATGGGGAGGACCCGTTGAGAGAGATTTGACTAGGGTCCAGGTTGACCGCTCATTAACGGTCTCTCAGCTGCACAAGAAGTTCCTTTCACGCATTAGAAGATTTCAGAACGGCTGTTAAATTGAAATTCTCGCTAGAGTGGTTGCTCGAAAAACCGTCTTTTGTGGGATTTTTTTCGGTGAACTTAAAGGGCAACTGTTTGGCTTTCGTGCTGCCAAGTGTTGACTCGAGGGAAAGTATTTAAGTGTTGTTTCCGATCGATTTTGGCGAGCATATGTCAACAGAAGTTTCTGACCTTCCCGTATTTTGTGCATGGTGATTTAGGGCGTCAAGCTAAAACACATCAAAACGCCTCAAATCGCGAGGAGAACAACACAGCCTACTCTCTATGAAGGTAAGACTTCATTTCTTTGATCGTTTCGCACAACTTTACATTTACGGAGCTCAAAAGCAAGTCGAACTAAACCACTATACAAACTCTTTAATTATTCACTGTGAACGAGCCTGTGACAGAGCTTGGGCCACCTGTGGATATACCATCGAATTTTTGGATTTGTCGAATCAAATAATCTACTTAGTAGTCATCAGTATGGTTTTCGTGATGACTACTCCTGTACCTCTCAGTTGATGCACCATTTCCATGAATGGTCCAAAGCACTAGATAAACGCTTCTCTGCGGATGTCATATTCCTGGACTTTGAAAATGCATTCGATTCGATTCAGTTCCTCACGACCGTCTTCTACTCTAGAATGCTTTTGCATTACCGGCTCTCTACTTTCCTGGCTGTCTAATTTTCTCCTTGGTCGATTTCAGCTTGTTGCAATAGAGGGCTGTCAATCTGACTGGGCGCCTGTCATATCTGCTGGTGTTCAACTGGGGAGCATCCTTACCCCCCTGTTATTTATCCTGTACTTCAAAGCTATGTCAACGACATCCCAGAATTTTATCAAGTCTTGCAGACATGTTTTCTGATGACATGTTAATCTATAATTGCTGCCCTCCATCTCAAACGTCCACCACTGCCCAGGAGAGTCTAGATCAAGTCACTGATTGGTGTAGTTCGTGGCTTTTAAAAATGCTGATAAATGCGAGTCTAGGAAGCGTGCCTGAGGTTTGATTGGTTTACATCCCCAAAGATATCTGAAATAAAAGAAAAAAAGCCTCTGGCTGGCTATTTAAAAACTTTTCTCGTGTTCTCCCAAGAGCCCGCGTGGGTATTTACGTTGGTAAACCGATAGAAAGGGAGGTCGATTGCTTAGATATTTTATATTTTACTCTGCAATTGCAATGGTCCCACCAGACAAAACGAATACCTGAAGTACATTTATGTAACGTCCTTCTCAACCCGAGTAATATCTTGGCCCGTTCGCTGACAGCTGACTAAGGGTGAATGAGATTTAGATTGCATAGAACAGCTGTGGTAGACAAAAAAAGGAGCAATGACGGAAGCTTGCACTCCAAACTAAATTTCCCCGTTCCAAGGGCACCCCTTAGATAATTAGAACGACAGCCTTTCCCAGCTCTTTTTGATAAGGGGTATGTTTGTAAAGAAACTGTGGTGTTGCCTAGCTAGGTGCAGGTGTGTATAACAAGACAAATTAGTTTTAATCAACTGACTTGATAATGTCAATTGGCCAACGTAAAGAGTTTGTAAAGCAGATGTTTCGAGCGTTAGCACTTCGTCAGAGCGAATACTGATACGAATTACGAGCTGTGTCTGTTTTATAGGCAGAAAATGGAGCTACACTATTGATGGGGACGATTGGTAACGAGAAAAACGAAATAAACTAGTTGACCGAAAAGCGTGATAGTGTGAAGATTTAAATAGTGCCGATTTGAGAGACGAAATATTGTTCTAAAGCTTCGCAGCTTTCCAAACTGCCCTGATTTAGGGAAAGGTTGCAGACTACCATATGTTGCTTAAAATGACCTAGCAACTGTTTTTGATGCGTCCTTGTCTTTCTGTAAGTTGTGTTTTTCTGACTGTTTTGCCAATAAAGAACGAATTAAAGGCAGGGAGCAGACAAGCCAGCCGAACCCACCGATCATATTCCCATTAATCCCATGAAAAATTTCAACCTAAAAAGTGAGAAGAAAGAACCGGTACGTATATAAAAAAAAATTGAGCAGCCATCGATTTACGCTGTAATACACCACAAACTAGGTAGCTTCCATGCGTCAATGTCGACCACTCCGTATAAGATCGAAATAACTAACATCAGGGTCATCCATAGCGGGAATCTGTCTTTAGACATAAGTAATTAAGTATGATCCTTTATTTAATCATGGTAAGAATTAAAGCACGACATGTTTAGGGCTCGTGTGTAATTAGCTGGTGCCTGAGTCACCCACAGTAAAAGTGGAAAAAAAGTTAAATGAATCATCAGACTTAAATGTAAATATATGGCAATGCAAAGTGTATCTTTCTTATTTAAGAAAAAATTCAAAATTGGGCATCTTCTTCGCCTTAATTTGGGATCAGATTTCACCTTTCTATAAGATTGCTTAAAATTCAAGAGTCATGAAATAGAATGGTATTTTGAATGTAATGTATAAGACACTTTAAGTTAAAATATTCAACTTATTCCTTCTCTCAGTTACACACTAACAAAGTAATTACAATATAAAAGTGTCGATAGTGCCAAATAAAAAATTCCGATGAGTGGGTAGGGCCGTCCAGCAGAAGAAGCTGCGAAACAAAAGAAAACAGTGTCAAAAAGCCTCGACCAGCATTGTTTATACATGTAGTTTTGCGTAGGTGTACTCAAAGATGTAACACTTGCGGGGCTATGGAAACAGCTGAGGTGATAGACATGCCACCCCTATCACAATAAAATGATAGCCTATAAATTTAGTTTACTTCATCTTTATGTTAAGTAATAACCTTTTGATTAAAGCGAAAAAACTTAGAGGGCTCAAGTGTAGGACAGCTTGCTTACCCTTACACTGCCTGCCATTTCCAAGATATCCTTTCTCGCAGGAACAACTATATGATCCCCAGGTGTTAATGCAACTAGCTTTTACGTGACAATTGTGGATACACTCCTTACACTCATCCACATCATAACACGAGAAACCATTACCACGGAAGCCGGAATTGCAACTGCATGTATAGGAACCATCGGTGTTTCTGCAATTTGCATTCCAGCCACAAGGCCGACTATTTTTGCACTCGTCATTATCGTGGCAATATTTTCCGTCGCCTCGGTATCACACAATGCACTTACAGCTGAAAGAACCAGGGGTATTCGTGCAACTTGCTTTTGAACTGCATTGAGCTGTCCCTTCCTTGCACTCGTTGATATCTACGAAGGAATTAAGTAGGTTAATCATCTCTCTTATCCAGTGATAAAATGGTAAACGAACAGTAACCTTAGATAAAATCACGCTCTTATTCTTCCACTACATGACTGGAGTTTCAAAATAAGAAACCTAATAGTAGAGGCCATGGACTACCGTTTTATAGCGCGTCAACTGATAATTGTATGCTTACCATTGCATGATCGTCCATTTCCACGATACCCGTGGTTGCATATGCAATTGTGCGATCCTACGATGTTTACACACCTGGCGTAAGGGCTGCAAGGATGACTTCCATCGCCGCACTCATCAACATCTCGACACACATAGCCATCGCCATAAAACCCAGAACGGCACATGCATTCATGAGAGCCCATAATGTTTTTACATTCCGCGTTCCTATTACACTTGTGGGTTCCATCGCCACATTCATCAATGTCATGACAGTAGAGTCCATTTCCTGAGAATCCCCGTCGACAAGTGCAGTTGTAGGAGCCGACAGTGTTATTACAAGATGCATGAACACTACATTTGTGTGTGTCAGTCTTGCATTCATCGATGTCATGACAAGACTGTCCATCCCCTTTAAATCCTTCCAGACAACTGCACTTGTAGGAGCCTATGGTATTATTGCACGATGCATGAACATTACAGTTGTGTGTATCTGTAATACATTCATCGATGTCGTTGCAAGACCGTCCATTGCCTTGGAATCCTTCCAGACAACTGCACTTGTAAGAACCGACGGTGTTTTTACAGTGTGCATGAACACTACAGTTTTGTGTATCTGTAATGCATTCATTGATGTCATGACAAGACCGTCCATTGCCTTGGAATCCTCCCAGACAACTGCACTTGTAGGAGCCGACTGTGTTACTACAAGATGCATTAACACTACAATCGTGTGTGTTAGTCTTGCATTCATCGATGTCATGACAAGACTGTCCATCCTCTTGGAATCCTTCCTGACAACTGCATTTGTGGGAGCCTTGAGTGTTACTACAGGATGCATGAACACTGCAGTTATGAGTATTAGTATTGCATTCATCAATGTCGTAACAAGACCGTCCATTGCCATCAAATCCATCGAAACAACTGCACTTATAGGAGCCTACAGTGTTGTCACACACTGCATGGTCGTTACAACTGTGTATTTCGCTCTGACATTCATCGATATCCTCGCAAGAGTAACCGTTTCCGTGGAATCCTCTCAAACAGCGGCAATCGTACGAGCCGATGGAATTTATACAAAGTGCACGCTGGCTGCATGCGGCAGTATTCCTTTCACATTCATTAACGTCCTTGCATGAAAATCCATCTCCTTGGAAGCCATTATTACAAACGCAATAGAAATGAGTCTCATCTTTGGTGATTTGATTTGCAAGTGGCATTTCCATCGCAAAATGGCTTCTGACGGCAGTTAAGACTTGTCGCCGATGATGGTGCATCTGTTAATTAAGGAGAAACGAGACGGATCAATATTTTTTAAACGAAACCTTAAAACTCCAGACGGATGATGTATTTTTCTTTTTCACTTTGGCGAATTTTCTGGAGATCCTACTTTAATAATTCATCCCACCAAACCGAGAGACATATATTAAGGTAAAATCGGTATTTGCAAAATGCCTATCGAAGCAGTTTTCGCGTTCTCAAGTTCACTGTCGTAAATAAGCTGAAACTGCTGATAGCCATCGCTGTTCTTTTCACAACTTTAACAATTAACTATCGACGCGGACTAAGATCGGATGAAAGGTCATTCAAGTTACTGAAACAAGGTATTTGTGAACAAGTTAATTTGTATAAAAAATGTGGACCAACTCTCACGCTAACAGTTAAGTTTTCAGGGAATTATGGCCGTGATTGCTGTATAGTTCTGTGCAAAATACGATCCTTTACAAACAAAATAGTTTCTTATACTCACCTACATTTGCGAGAGATTTTTTATGTAGTAGTATCAGTATTATCATAACAAAACATGCAGCCACGACGAACAGAGTCAGAAGTCCTCTCCACTTCGACTTGATCGAACCTTTTATGTTTGTTAAGAAGAAGACCTCTTGCTTCGATTCTTTCACTTGATTTGTCTCATCCATTGCCCTCAATAGTTTGCCAATATATGGTATTATTATCTCCACGAATATATTAGAAAAGGATTCGAACGTCCGTGTGTCGTTATCCAAATGTGAATTGCAACCTCAGCCTATTTGAGCTCTTTAGCTTTCTCTGAAATCTGCATCATCCGGTTTCTTAGAAATCTGCTGGTAACTCCCTTCTCATTGGTCGCTGAGCTGCCGATATAAACAATTTCGTTATCATTTTGGGAATTTTACCGAAAATTATTTTTAGCAACTGAAGAATCGAATAATTACGTCATGGATCAAGAATTGAGATTTAGGAAACAGCTGCCATAACATAGCGGTTTTTTACTGTTACGGATGCTATAGTATAACATTTAAAGAAAAAAATCCACGCAAAAATGACAAAAATAGCAGATTTTTATATTTGAACAATGCGTTGATCAAAGGATTTGACAAAATTAAAGTGCCTGTCGGGCAAGTGAATGAAATCTTATCCAAACAGGCTTAATGATTCATCACGGTAGTGACTTGTGAGTGAATCATTACAAGTTTCCTTGGCAACTATGCGCGTAGTGATACGCAATTTAGTGTTTTCTTAGTTTACATTTGCTTCCGAGAACAAGGCCGACAGCCAAACAATCAACATTCCCGCATGGCCCAAAATACACGGAAATCTGATATGAGGGATGGTTCCGTCCACATTTTCTCTGGTCAGGAATCACGGTCTTACTTCAGGTTTTGATTTTTTCTTTTTTGATGATGTGACATAATTGTTCCCGTTGATAATCTTAGAGGATGATTACAATATGAAGATTTACGCCATCGCTTCTCAATCACAAAAGCGAAGAATCGGCAAAGAATTACCTCGCTGATTTCAATCTTTTTTAGTTTCCTCGTATTTCTTTTAAGAGTTCGCCACTTCATTAAATCATGTCACGCTTTGTGCTGTTGTAGTTTTGATCGCTCCTTGTCACGCTACGGCCGATTTCGACTCATCGGTTAATGCTCCTGATATGTGTATAATATTGTAGAAATAAATTTGGCGTGTGCATCGCATCAGATGTTGAAATCAAGATTGAAAGAGTGTGCCTGGATTATGACAAGTATCAAGGAAAACAGCTGTTTTCATTTCGTTCTTTGGCATTCATCTTCGCTTTGTTAAATCGGTGCGCTTCCTTTGAAAATCTCCAAACAGATTTAATATCAGCGGTATGACAGAAGTGCCATTCAATAGTGTGCGATTGATTGTCGGCTCGACCATAAATAAACGCCGGAGCACCAATCAAAATAAATTTTTTCCTATATTTTATTCGATGGGGGTATTTAGCTCTCTTTTTGCATGAACTGGAGGTAAATAAGATTGAAACCGAAAACAAAACGCTCAAAACAAATTGAAGGACGGTAAGTATGACACGACTTTTCTCCTGTTATTTTTCACATACTTCGAAACAATCATAGGAATATAGTATATCGCCAAAAGTAACCATAGCCGTTAATCGATTAACTATGAAGTAACTGAGGAATTGTAGAATGGCAACTTATTCGAGAGATGTTGCCGCTCTCAACTCCACATGCATAGGCGAGGAAATGAGATCCGAAGTAATGCAGTTATACAACACTGGAACAGTTTGGGAAGGTCCCATTCCCAGGATATTTTGGATGAGGAAAAGTGCAATTGGGAGTGAAGAAAGAAGGACCAGTTTAGAAGTGGTTCACCCCCCTTTTATGTATGTACCTATGTACTTAGATAAAACTTCGTCATCGAATGCGTTAGTCCATAGTTAGTCGAGTATCGTTCACCCCTTGGACCATGAAAGCAGCCATAACGCGTAGCTCCCTAAATTTCTCTTCGTGAATTATCTGTAGACTCAAGGCAACTTTTATGGGTGATGATCTTCACTAGATCAATTCTTATGTGTTACAAACTATGCTACCACAGGTGGCACAGCTTTCGTGTTTAAGACGGTGTCGCTCAACATAATACATGAAATCTTCGTTTTCCGTGGTTAGTTATTTTTTTCGTTTTTCGTTTGGTCACGGTATTTTCCGTGCTTTATTTCTCTACAAAATGTCTATGAAAGGACCTTTTCGATGAATTTGAATATATGGAATTCATATATATGAATTTGAATATATGGAAATCATGTACTGCGGTTTCATGAAATGCATGAAAGTGATCCTCCCAGTAATGAACCCTACTTACGTAGTATTGGAAATAAGGCCTGAAAAAAGTTCAGGAACTTTTTTTGTGATTCAAGATCTCACTGTTTTGATCCAGATGTCGAAAGTTTTTTGTTTCCAAATAATTTTTTTGTTTGCATTTTATTTTGGAATTGATACGATATAACCCAGTTAGAACCCCAGCCATGTTATTGTCGCGTTTCAGTGCTTGTACACGATCATGACACAACCGTGTGACTGTTACAAGCGATTTTCTCCGATCCTATCGTGTTATGCTATTACTCGGCCTTGATAAAGGAAAAGATTATGTCGCTCGAGACCAATAAAAGCAAGGAATATTGCTACTGATACCATACAGCTAGCTCTTGTAGTACTTTGCTCGATGTCGCAATTCCGTATCTGTATTAGCTGGTTGCCAGAATATACTTCGATATGTACTCAGTAGCATATGTTTTACCAACCATTATCAGTGTAAATTTCGAATTCACATATTTGAAAGCGTCATAGCTTTATCAACGAATGCAGCAATACCGAATAGCACAATCATTGTGTTTGTAAGGCATGTCCCATGCATCACAACAGGTAGCTTCGTCTGGCACCACAGCATTGCCGTGAGCAGGCGATTTTCTTTTTATCTCAATTGCGCGTCTATTCGATGGTAGTATACTTCAGGTTTGCGTTACACCGGATATTTCACAAAGAATGATAAAAATTATCTGCAAAGTCAATGATATATAACTGACTAAAAATCTAATTTGTGTAACGTAATTATTTTGACACATACAATTTGCCGCAACAGTCTTCGTGCTCATCAAAATTTAACTTTATTTGCCCTTTTGACAGCGATTGAGTTTCTTTCGTCACGAAAATTAGTAAGGAACAACTTAAAACACGCTCAATTAATCGTGCGTCAGCGAAAATAATGATCCTTTAACCATGTGTTATACTGTTCTGTTCTGTTCTGTTAAAACTAAGATAAATTTTACAATCCCCTCTGTCCAGTCTACTTAGCTTCTTCCAAATCCGGAGTGTAAGTAAAAATGTAAAGTGGTGCACAGAAACGTTTAGTTTCTAGTTGACAAGGCTGTGCAAAAATTTATTCATCACTGTCGCTGCATTGTTGATCTGTTACCGCCGCTAATTAAAATTCAGCTGATATATGACTGGGTTCGAGCACTGAGCTATTGGTAAAAAAGCTATTTTCAATGAAACCCTTACTGTTACTCGTGTAAACCTTCGCTCAGGTAACACCAAAGTGAAACACGTTGGTGAGGAACAAGGATAGAGGAGCCTTTTATGTCTATAATACCTACATATCAAAAGTTACCGGATAAGATTAAGTAATTCATTTGAAAACGAGCGCTTATAATGTAAAAAGCTACCTTGCTAATTTATTTTTAAAAGTCAGTCTATCAAAAAAGCTTTTTCTAAAATGTTTAGTACACACTTTTTCAAAACACCTATAACGTAATCTCAAGGAGGATTCCTTTGTTCTTGGAAAAAGAGGAGAAGTGATTTGTGTTCCTCTGTTCAAAGGAAGGTGGTTCTCACAAATTCCATTCTATTCTCATTGTTTTGTTTCTGTAACAGCTCCGACAGTTTTCTATCATTCGTTCTTTGAATTGAGGTACAGTGATTAACATTACATAAAATTCTCCACATTACTGAAAATTTGAGGCTTCGAGTGCAGTGATCTACAAGAAACATGTGATGTCAACAATCACACCGCTGAATATCATTGAGTTACGAGCCACTCCTTTGACTGGGACTCTGCCTAATGCCTAACCTACAGCACTAACTATTTTCAACGACTGACTCTCCTCAACAGGTGTCAACTACTACCAGCACTATACAAACGACGTTAATATTACAAACGAACCTAACAGAACGACCTAAGTTTATGGACTGATCGAAACCGATCACTCACGACCACTCCAATTGAGTCTTACAGTTAATAAAATCTCGGCAAAACTGACCAGTCAGTTTGTACGAACCAGACTTACCGTCATTCGACTGACAACAACTATTCACTTGACTCTGATTATGACTTCCGCACAGATTGTCGAAACGTCAGTCACTATGTCACCTTGCCACTACCGGTCCTTCTCCGGACTACACTCATCCGGACAATCAGACAACAAAATCATGACCACGCCCACCCGGACGATCAAATTTACATTTTTTAAAATTGTACAGTGCTATTACTAGATTAACTTCACTCTCGTGGCCTTTTTGTCTTGTAATTGACGAATATTTAAGCTGTAGAGAACTTTTTCTGCGCTTGCATACTCTTATTTACATACAAGGGTGGTTTGGAAGAATTCAGGAAAGTTGCACAAACCCGGGACGCATTCAAAGGCTTGCATGAATTTCGAACATTCTCCCAATCCCAAACTCAATCTCGTCGTGGGAGCTCGCGAAACCCTTGACTTTGAACTGTGTTTTAAAATTGTGTCGGTAAACACAAAAAGCGTGACGTCACAACTGTGTCCACACGCGCGTGCGCGCACACACACACACACACACACACACACTCTCTCTCTCTCTCTCTCTCTCGTCTAAACTCACCAATTGACCAATGAGAGCACACGCCGGTGACTATCTCAATTTTTTTATAAAATAATTTAACATGCTGGCTAACAAGAAGGACTCGAGAGGGCTCAACAAATTGCTTAAATGATCTATTCTATAATCTTTCGCTAAGCCAAAATCATAAATTAAAAGAAAAGGAACAAAGAGTGAAAAACACTTTGCGCTGAAAGAACTGAACTGAACAGTTAATGACAATGAAACTAGAAAAAATGCTTCATGTTTTGGGATGTACCTCACCTAAAATAGCAAACTCGAGTTAACACCTGTGCTGTAAAAGACATGCATGAGACCATTCTTTGTCCTCAAGCCTGAGCACCGAGGATTGGGTGGATTCTGAAATCAAAAGTTTTCGAAGGATACGAAGGGACAACTATTCTTAAGTGCGTGATGATTGCAATGATACGCATGGATTATTTACTTTATCGAAGTGTTTGACGGCTCATGCTTGAATAGAGGGGAAATTTGTAACAAGGTTATCAACATCGTTGCTGTTTTGTGGACAGTGAAAAACCCTTTATGGTTGAGGCTTGCTCGGTGTCATTGCTTTACTCTCTAAAATGAAGCCTTCTGGTTATACGCATCTAAACTAATCTAAAAGTTGATAAATTTGTAACTGTGGCTAAGAGCAAACTACACTACCGTAAAGGTCAATTTCACTCTGCTTTTATGATAATAAGCAAGATATTTGCTCGCCAGAAGTGTACTCTGCCGCAGTGCTAGCCTTTCACTTAGCAATTTGGAAACAAATAGCCACTTCAACGCATGAGAAGTGAAAGGGTAGTGGAGTGCCAGAGGTAGAGGTATAATTCTCAGGGGAACCCGAAGCCACACACGCTTCACACAACTGTTTATCGCAAAGTTTTGCGTGATGCGAAAAAGTCTCATCACAGCATTAACCAATCAGACCTCTACACGTGGTTAGAAGGGGCTTCCCCGGACAAATTCTGGTAATGAAATTTTGAACAGAGTTCAACCAGACTAAAAGTTTTACTCTGAAAGCGTCGGTGTTTAAATTTGTCTTGAATTTACTCTCAAGTGATTTGAATACGTTAATTTAGAAAGAAGAATAACTATGACACATCAACTTAAAGTGTCAAAACCCGAACAGAGCTTCCGTGACATACCATATGAAGAGCTTGGGCCGCAGAAAGGCGCTTCAAAGAAGAACTATCTGTCGATGGCTTATGGCGTCCCGGTTGTAATTTTTCTGCTCGTGATTGTAATTTGCCTTTTGATCAAGTCTAGCGGAGGTAAGCTTGAAAGAAGGGTTTAACTTGCTAGGGAAAGGATGGCCGAAATATGCAATAGTCATTTGCAAATGATGGCAGATACTAGGTGGCGCACTAGTCGGAAATAGCCTGGTGAAGAATTAAAATTTGCTCTTTGTCTGTATATTTTCCATTTGATCGATAGGTGGATTACATAGTTGAATGAATGAACAGCTCTCAAACCAACTATAACGGTGACTAACTTATCGAAAATCAAATTCCTTTGGATGGTGAGCAGAGTGACACGTAAATGCTTCGCTAAGCATATATTAAAGTTATTTACAATTTTAAACTCCTTATCCCATCTTCGCGTGGGTATTTTGATAAACACAACAAGTCTGGTCTAAACTGCAATGAGGGTAAGCCATAATGAGTATTTTCTTCTACCCATGAGTTGGAAAAGTGACTTACGGCCAATTACGTACGTACCTCGGCAAGAATGAATAAATTAATCGCAGTGTCATACGATTTGGTTCAGTGACTATTAATGCTTTTTCTTATTTCTCCGCCAAAACAGATGAACAAAATGTGACCAGGCCAATTCTTAGCTGCAGACAGGGAAATTGTGATTCCAACGCCGCTTGCTCAGAGGATCAACAAAATTGTGTTTGCAACAAAGGTTTCCAAGGGGACGGCTTGTCATGTGCTGATATAGATGAGTGTATCAATGAGACTCACAATTGTAGTGAGCATGCAATTTGCACCAATTTGTTTGGCTCGCACGATTGTAGCTGTCTGACAGGATTCCACGGAGACGGCTGGTCTTGCAAAGACGTCGATGAGTGCAAGACCAGTTCGACGAGCTGTAGCGATCGAGCATTTTGCAATAACACAGTTGGCTCTTATAATTGCTTTTGTCTCGAGGGATTCCAAGGAGATGGAATGTCATGTCAAGACATCGATGAGTGCATTGATAACATCCATAATTGTAGCGCTCATGCATACTGCAGCAACACCGTTGGCTCGCACGATTGCATTTGTCTTTCAGGATTCCGAGGAGATGAACGATCATGCATTGACGTTGATGAGTGTAACACAAATATGTACAATTGCAGTGATCACGAGTTGTGCATTAACACTGTTGGCTCGTATAATTGTATTTGTCGCCCAGGATTCCGAGGGGATGGACGATCATGCATTGACGTTGACGAGTGTAACAGAAATATGCACAATTGCAGTAATAACGAGTTCTGCATTAACACTGTTGGCGCGTATAATTGCATTTGTCGCCCAGGATTCCATGGAGATGGACGATCATGCCTTGACGTTGATGAGTGTATCACAAATATGCACAATTGCAGTGATCACGAGTTCTGTGTTAACACCGTAGGCTCTTATAATTGTATTTGTCGCCCAGGATTCCGAGGAGATGAACGATCATGCCTTGATGTTGATGAGTGTATTACAAATATGCATAACTGCAGTGATCACGAGTTCTGTGTTAACACCGTAGGCTCTTATAATTGTATTTGTCGCCCAGGATTCCGAGGAGATGAACGATCATGCCTTGATGTTGATGAGTGTATTACAAATATGCATAACTGCAGTGATCACGAGTTCTGTGTTAACACCGTAGGCTCGTATAATTGTATTTGTCGCCCAGGATTCCGAGGAGATGAACGATCATGCCTTGATGTTGATGAGTGTATTACAAATATGCATAACTGCAGTGATCACGAGTTCTGTGTTAACACCGTAGGCTCTTATAATTGTATTTGTCGCCCAGGATTCCGAGGAGATGAACGATCATGCCTTGATGTTGATGAGTGTATTACAAATATGCATAACTGCAGTGATCACGAGTTCTGCATTAACACCGTAGGCTCGTATAATTGCATTTGTCACCCAGGGTTTGAGACCAATGGACATGCGTGCAACGATGCCAATGAGTGCAATTACGGGACTCACAAGTGTGACAAGAATGCGGTATGCACGAATACCATAGGGTCTTACAAATGTTACTGCAATTCTGGATTTTCTGGAGATGGGCTAGTGTGTCATGATGTTGACGAATGTCGCAATGGATTGTCTCACTTTTGCGATTTTCATGCGACTTGTAAGAACAGCGCGGGTACCTATACATGTTCATGTAAAGACGGTTTCTATGGAAATGGACGTAAATGCTCCGACACTAACGAGTGCAAAGATGCTGGTCATCTATGTAATGATCATGCTTACTGTCGTAACACTGTAGGGTCATACAGCTGCGTCTGTAAAACAGGATATGAGGGAAATGGTTGGGATTGCAAGGGTAAGCAATCTTTTATCAACTGAGTTATGGTCATATTCGTGGCCTTTTATACTCTCTTTATAATCTCCCTAAAAAGCATTGCCGTTATTCTGTGTAAGGCGATAGTTCATAAAGCTTCCATCAATGATCAATTGACGATATATTATATATATATTCATAGTTCACCACTAAATTTTCTCCGGTTCTTATTGGTTTAAATCGATCACGTGACGCGATAGTGTTCATCCGTGGAGAGACACTATCAGCCCATAGTGCCCGCCCGTGGAAAATACCCGGATGGATAGTGCCCGTCCGCGGAAAGTACCTGGATTGATAGTACTCATCCGTGAAAAGTTTTGAATAGTTTGACGGCCGCGAAGTTAGGCAGATCGGAAAAACAGTGACTTTTCAATTCTGATAGGTATAACGTATTATTTAGCCAATGTACGGTTGCGAATTATTGACATTTGTGACAAGCTGTAAGCGCGGAAGAAAATTTAGTGGTGAACAATAAAAACAATATAGTGTTTATGTCTCGGAACTATCGGTCTGATAGTTGCCCCGTGGAAATTTGATGTTCTTAAAACTAGCATATTTTCCCGAGAAGCTTCGCTTCTCGGGGAAATATTTGTTTTAGGAACATCAAATTTCCGCGGGGCAACTATCAGCCGATAGTTCCTCGACAGAAACACTCTATTGTTTAGATATATTTAATATAATTTCAGAACTGAGCAAAGAGTTTCCAGCAATCTGATTGGTCGAGCGGTTCCTTATATGACGCTACATAAACCGCTCCACGCGGTTTATATAAAATTTTATAATAAAATGTTAATAAATGTTACTAAAATGTTATGATTTTAGAAATTTCTCTGTTGTTTAGCTCTGAAATTATATTAAAACAATTATTCGCCTCAGGTTCGGTGAATATCGTCCAATAATCCCCTCGACTTCGTCTCAGGGATTATTCGAAGATATTCGCCTCGCCTTCGGCGAATAATTGTTAAATATATATACACACACCGTATATCACAATGCTGAATGTGATCGAGAACTCTTTTAACATCCCTGTTACCAAGGAGAGTCACATATATACCATTCATTTTATCGTCAAAAATAGTGACAAAATGAATAATGGATATTTACAAGGGGTTGCAGCTGTCGGGAACAGTATTAAAAGCACGTAATCGTGTAGTATGATCGTCCGTTACACGTAATCCCCGGGATTTAAACCATTTGCAACATCGAAAGCGAAATTATAATATTTAGTTCATAGTTTGCTTTTGTCTTTTGTGATTATGCTGTATTTTAAAAGTCTCTGGGGTACAACATCTTGTTTCGGGTAATAGGCAAGGGAAGTTTGTTCAATGTCACTGATAAATCGTTTAATCAATGTCTTCATAGATATTGACGAATGCCTGCACGGAACTTCTACATGCAGCTCAAATGCAAATTGTATAAACACCCAAGGCTCTTACCGCTGTCAGGGCACCGATGGACACCACATTACCTGGAATCACGACGTCTCTTTTAGTTTTCCAGGTTTGTCTGCCGAAAGGCCCGTATCGTTGAATGGAGGTTCTCGCTTTGTTGTTATTATTGTGACAATGTTGCAGTTACTTTGGTAGCCTTTCTACATACTAAAAGGACACCTTGGAGATGGTAGAATTTATATGTGTTTCACATATCTGCACGTAAATATTAGAATTATCTGTAATAAAACATTAGAGAGAATGCGAGACTTCTACTCCAGAGTGGATGCTCCGTTTGCCAATTCTTGGCCACGTTTTGGCCCTAAACTACCCCTTTTAATCTGTATTAACTTAATGAAAATAGCCTCTCCCCTGCCCTGATACTTGATGCGCACAAGTGTCTTGATTGAAAACTAAGCAACCAAAGTACTTTTTCTCTCGAGTAAGCTCCTGAACTATGTAAATGGAAGAGAAACTGGACTTTTTCATTTTTTATTCTTCTTGCTTGCAATACGACCTCCTCCTAGGTGATGCTTTCCCCTCTAATCCATCAAAAGAATCCGAAATTTGATAAGATAATAGAGAGAAAAATTATTCTTTGATGTGAATTAGACTTGATCTGGAGAAGGAAATCCATCACAGAAAAGGGGCTTTGCCCCGCTATTCTTGCTTGCTCGGATCTCTGATTGGCTCGTGCAGTTTTTGTGACCAGAGGCGCAACCAGAGATTAGACCAAGGAAGGAAGCCACGTGACTGATGGACGAAGGACTCTTTCCGGTAAATCAAAGTCTAAACCATTTTGTTTCTGTAGAGCGTTTTAATAAATACGGAAAAGAAAAGTTTTGTCAGTTAATTTTTTTTTTGTTTTGCTAGACGAGAACCAAATTAGAATTACTCCTAGCCGCTTCATGCTTCGGAAACCGAAGTTAAGTGCCGGCCCGATGAGCCACATGGCTCGTAAGTAGTCTTTTTTACCTTTTAGTAGTGTTCGTTACTGTGAAGATCGCCTTTATGCTCGTTCTTTAGCCGCAGTTCAAATATATGACTTTCATATATTCACAAACGAGAATATATCAATCTTAAACTTGTAAATAAACAAATAAAAAAGGAACATTAAAATAAAATCAAACATAAACAAAATACATACAAAACCCAACCTGGACCTATCTCTGAAAAACTTCCCATTTGTGCCAGCCATTTATAGATTGACTCAGTTATTAAATTTATTCTGGGTTTAAAGTCCTAACGATGCTTTAATCATTAGATGTTTTGTCTGGATAATGAATGAAATTTGCTTTTGGTTTTGTTATCGGTCCACAAATTAATGCCACAACGGTAATTCCGGCGTCTGACTTAAAATCTTAGACATTCTATTTCCGGCTTCGGAATTCTAATTCCCGACTTCAGAATTCGGATTTTCGGGGTTCTCAGTTTAATTTAATTTGAGACTATCAACTTATAATTTCACGACTTCCGGCTTCAGACTTCTAATTTTCGACCTCAGACTTCGGATTTCGGACACGTTATTTCAGAGTTCGAAGTTTTATCTCCGACTTTCCACTTTTGGTTTTCCGACTTCGGACTTCCTAATCTCCGACCTTGGACATTCAATTTCGGAGTTCGGAGTTTTAATCCCGACCATCGACGTGTGATTTTCTGACCTCTGGCCTCGCACTTCTAATGTGCGACTTGTGACTTTAAAGCCTCTTATGTGTAACTTGTGACTGCAAAGTGACTTCGTAATCCGACTTTCATTGATCAGTTGTTACATGTAGACCTTCGATCTTCCTTTTCTCCGATTTGGACTCTAGAGTGCTATTATCAACATATGCTAACTTGAAGGATCTAACTTTCTTCTTGGGTCAGGAATGTAAAATCGAAATATGAGGGCAGCAATAACCAAGTTCACAAGCGTACTAAATTTAAATCCTACGATGTACTAGCATATAATGTATCCTCGCAGTAACACCCCGAAATTAAACATTAAGCTCAGGAGAATAACGGAGATGATCTAAAACGAAATGAAATGAAATGTTCTTGATTGTTAAACAAATGCACAGAAAACAGTGTGGAGATATATGCAGTCATGTTACAGTGTCAAGACTTGAACAAATAAGGCAACAGTTCGCAAACACCATGGAAAAGAAGCGATTTTTTATTTATCATATTTCATATAAATACATAGAAACTTTAATAACTTTATGCCAGCGCATCGAGTGGTATTTTGCTCGCACCGATCAGATCGCCGCGTTGGGGTCTACGTATGTACTTCATACCAACCAGACAACAATATCAGGACCACTCTCACCCGGACGATGAAATCTACATATTTTAAAACTGTGCAGTGCTATTACTAGATTCAATTCACTCTCAAGGCTTTTTGTCCTATAATCAACGAAAATTTAAGCCATAGAGAAGTTTTTTCTGCGTAGTCATAATCCTATTTAAATACGAAGGTGGTTTGGAAGAATTCAGGAAAGTTACGCAAACCCCGGGACGCATTCGAAGGCTTGCATGAATTTCAATCATTCTCCCAGCCTCAACCTCATTCTCGTCGTGGGAGCTCGCGAAAGCATTGACTTTGAAATGTTTTGAAAATGTGCCGACAAACACAGAAAGCGTGACGTCACAACTGTGTTCAGACACTCTCGTCTAAACTCACCAGTTGACCAATGAGAGCGCACGTACTACCTCAATATTTCTCCGTTAAAGTCATCATGCTGGCTAACAAGGTGGCTTAGAAGAACTCGAGAGGGCTCAACAAATTGCTTAAATGTTCTATTCTATAATCTTTTGCTAGGCCAAAATCGTAAATTAAAAAAAAAGGAACAAAGAATGAAAAAAATTTGCGCAGAACGAAATGAACTGAACAGTTAATGAACATGAAACTAGGAAAAAATGCTTCATATTTTGGGATATACCTCACTTAAAATAGTAAACACGAGTTATCACCTGTGCTGTAAAAGACGCCCTCATGAGAATATTCTTTGTCCTCGAGCCTGAGCACCGATGATATAGCGGATTCTGAAATCAAAAGTTTTCAAACGATACGAAAGGAAAAATATTCTAATGTGCGTACAGATTGCAATGATACGCATGCACTATTTAATTTATCGAAGTGTTGGCGGCTCATGCTTGACTAGAGATGAAATTTGTAACAAGGTTAACAAAAGCCATATCTCCAGACTACGAATGGATTTTAGATTGAATTTTTTTATTAGCTTCGCCGACAGGCAGGGATCCCGCAACAGCTTGCGCCAATTACTGCGGGCCCAGTACCCACCCATCCCACCCCAGGGGAGGACATCCACCACACAGTAATCTCGTGCGTGGGAAATTAACGTCTCCTACCCCAACTCTGCAGGAGACTGGACCTACGGTTTATTCGTCCTTATCCGAGAAGACTAGAATGTCTATCAATTTCCTGATATTATAGAAAGGTACTTCTCCTCAGTAATTTTTAAGACCTTGAGTGTTGGTCCGGTCTGGGTTAGAGCATGTATAGAGCATGTATGGAAAAGTCACTTTGAAGCTTGTTCAGGCCACTTACTGCACGCGATTACAATATCTTACTATGCTGCCGGAAATTTCGTTGCTGTTTTGTCGAAAATGAAAAACCCTTTTATGGTTTCGGTTTCCTCGGTGTCATTGCTTTACTCTCCAAAGCGAAGCCTTATGATTACATGTATCTAAACTCATCCGAAAATTGATCGATTTATAATAGTAATTAAATGTAAACTACACTACGGTAAAGGTCAATTTCACTCTGCTTTTATGATAATGAGCAAGATATTTGCTCATCAAGAGTGTACTCTGCAGCGGTGCTAGCGTTCCATTTGATAATTCAGGAAAAGATAGCCACTTCAAGGCATTAGAAATATTAGGTTAACGAGTGTCACAACTAGACGTATTATTCTCAAGGGAACCCGAAGGCACACACGCTACACACAACAGTTATCGCAAAGTGTTGCGTGATGTGGAAAAGTCTTTTCAAAATAAGAACCAATTAGACCTCTACACGTAATTAGAAGGGGCTTCCCAGGACAAATTCCGCGAATAAAAAATTTGAAAATAGCTAGACCAGACTAAATTTTTCTTCTGAGAAGCGTCGGTGCTTGAATTTATCTTGAATTTTCTCTCAGAGATTTGAATACGTTAATCTAGTAAAAGGAAGAACTATGTCACATCATCTTAGAGTGTCAAAACCCGAGCAGAGCTTCCGAGGCATACAATATGAACGGGCTTGAGCCGCAGAAAGGTGGATCAAAGAATAACACTCGGTCAACGATATTTCGCGGCGCAATTTTTGTACTCGTTTTGTTTGTTTTTGCCTTTATTGCCAGGTTTTTGATTAACAAGGGATTTCTATCTAGCAGAGGTAAGCTTTAAGAAAGAGTTTTAACTCGCTAGGCAAAGGATCACCGAAATGTGCAATGGTCATTGGCAAATGATTGCAGATACTAAGTAGCGAAACTGTCGAAAATAGCCCAATAAGTTCTTAAAAATTTGTTCTTTGTCTCTAGATTTTCATTTTCGTATATAGATGGATTACATAACTGAATGAAGGGAAAACTCCTAATCAAACTGTGAAGGTGACTTAACAATCGAAAATTAAATTCCTTTGAATGGTGAGCAAAGTGACTCGTAAATGCTTCGCCAAGCATATTTTGAAGTTATTTACAATTTCAAATTGTTTATCCCATCATCGCGTGATATTTTGATTAAGTCAACAATTCTGGTCTAAACCTCCATTAAGGGTAATCCATGGTGAATATTTTCTTCTACCCATAATTAGGAAAAGTGACTTACGGCCAATTCTGTGCCAAGGGACGAATGAATCAATTAATCGCAGTGTTATACGATTTGGCTCAGTGACTGTTAATCCTTTTTTTTTTATCTATCCGCCAAAACAGATGGAAAGAATGTGACCAGTTCAGTTCTTAGCTGCAGACAGGAACCAATTTGTGATTCCAACGCCGCTTGCTCAGAGGATGAACAAAATTGTGTTTGCAACGAAGGTTTCCAAGGGGACGGCTTGTCGTGTGCTGATATAGATGAGTGTATCACTGAGACTCACAATTGTAGTGAGCATGCAATTTGCACCAATTTGTTTGGCTCGCACAATTGTAGCTGTCTGACAGGATTCCACGGAGACGGCTGGTCTTGCAAAGACGTCGATGAGTGCAAGACCAGTTCGACGAACTGTAGCGATCGAACATTTTGTAATAACACAGTTGGCTCTTATAATTGAAATCGAGGGATTCCAAGGAGATGGAATGTCATGTCAGGACATCGACGAGTGTAGTGCCAACATTCATAGTTGCAGCGCTTATGCATACTGCAGCAACACCGTTGGCTCGCACGATTGCATTTGTCTTTCTGGATTCCGAGGAGGTGGACGATCATGCATTGACCTTGATGAGGGTAACACAAATGTGCACAATTGCAGTGATCACGAGTTGTGCATTAATACTGTTGGCTCGTATAACTGCACATGTCGCCCAGTATTCCGACGAGATGTACGATCATGCCTTGATGTTAATTAGTGTAACACAAATATGCACAATTGCAGTGTTCACGAGTTATGCATGAACACTGTTGGCTCGTATAATTGCACTTGTCGCCCAGGATTTGAGACCAATGAGTATGCGTGCCACGATGCGAATGAGTGCGATCACGGGACTCAAAAGTGTGATAAGAATGCAGTATGCACGAATACCTTTGGGTCATACAAATGTAACTGCAATTCTGGGTTTTCTGGCAATGGGCTAGAGTGTCATGATATCGACGAATGTCGCAGTGGATTTTCTCATGTTTGTGATTTTTATGCGACTTGCAAGAACAGCGTGGGTGCTTATACATGCTCATGCAAACACGGTTTTCATGGAAATGGTCGAAAATGCTTCGACACTGACGAATGCAGAGATGGTAGTCATCCATGTCACGATCATGCGGTTTGTCGTAACACTGTAGGGTCATACAGCTGCTCTTGTGAAACGGGATATGAGGGAAATGGTTGGGACTGCACAGGTAAGCAATCTATAATCGAAACAGTGACGGTCATGATAAACGAAAATAATTCAAATACTGGAAAATTATAGAAGAACGATCGACGTTTCGGCCATATCACACGGCCTTCATCAGGAAAACTGATAAAGTGACGGTCATATTCTTGGCCTTTTGTATTTTAATTCATGACCGATAGTTTTGTTATCCCGCTAAAAAGACACTGCCGTTATTCTGTGTAAGTCAATAATTCATAGAGCTTCCATCAATGATCAAATGACGTTATACATACATACATATATACGTACATATATTCTATTCGAAAAATAGAATTTGCTATAATTGATTTTCCATCTTATATTAGGAGCTCCTAATTGATCGTTCAAAGGCCCTTTTCTTGGATTTTGTCAGCCCTTTAGGTGTGGATTGGACTCAGAGGCCCTGCCAAGGGATATTATTATGATTAGTATCATTTAAGGGCCCCTCCAGGGATTTTGTTGCTAATTTGCCCTTTCGGGCTCCAAAGGCCTTGTTTTGGGATTTTGTTACGGTTTACAGTAATACTTAAAAGTGGGCCTTCCCTTTTTTAATGCTTGCCGCATTGCTTCTTTGCAATTGGTTACGCCACTCATATTAACATATTTAGTATTCTTATCTCTTAGTTTTTATGGTTTGTTTCTTGTATTTTGTCCATTACTTTCTTTGTAATTAGGTTTTCTGTTAACTTTTTATTAGCACCAGTTCATTAGTCGTTATCTGTAAGTACGTAATCATTAGCACTTCGATCCTATTTAATGCTCTTTTTTTATTTCAAAAGTTGTAAACAACTGAAGAAGGTCTCTGACCGAAAGGTTTTTTTATTAAACTTTTTTATACTTTTTACGTCAGAAGTTGTCCATCCTCGCAATTGTTAAACTTTCTACGTTCGTGTTTGCTGTGAGGTTTTAGACTGCGAATCTTTATTGATCGTCCTGGCGCGGTGCACCTTTGTTAGCCTGAGAGTTCCACTAACGACTTACGTACATATATATATATATATATATATATATATATATATATATATATATTTAACAATTATTCCGCGAGCGCGCGTTGGATATGAGATGATAGATATCCAACGAGGTGCGTAGCGCCGAGTTGGCTATAATCATCTCATATCCAAGAAGCGCGAGTGGAATAATTGTTTGATAAAAAAAAAAACGCCCCCAAGATATTAGACAAATCTTCTGGACTTTATTTTGTAAGAAGAAACCGGATGTTACAATGTACAGATATTAGATTATGGTATATTGGCTCATATACCATAATAGGTAAGCCAATAAAAAGTCTTGAATTGCATTATCCAATGATCCAGTTTTTAATAAATATTTAAATCGCAAGTCGTTCGTGGAACTCTCAGGCCAACAAAGGTGCACCGCGCCAGGAGGATCAATAAAGATTCGCAGTCCAAACCTCACAGCAAACACGAACGTAGAAAGTTTAAAAAATTGCGAGGATGGACAACTTCTGACGTAAAAAAATAGAAAAATTTGATATTTATATATATGCACTCCGCATCACCATAGAAGCTAACAAACAAGTAATCAACTTCCTAGACGTCACATTTAACCTCAGCCAAAACACCTACCAGCCATATACCAAACCTAATACCACACTACAATACGTTCACCGCGAAAGCAACCATCCACCGTCCACCACGAAAAACATCCCCGCCGGCATCAACAGAAGCTTATCATCCCTCTCATACGACAAAACCTCCTTCGACCAAGCCACTCCCGCCTACCAGAAAGCACTAGACGCCAGTGGCTACAACTACACACTCCACTACGAACCAACGCACACACAGAGACGCAAGAACCGCCAACGCAACAACATCCTCTGGTACAACCCGCCTTTCACCAAGAACACCAGCACTAACATCGGACATAAATTCCTCGCGCTGATTGACAAACACTTCCCCAAAGACCATAAGCTCCACAGAATTTTCAACAGAAACACAATCAAAATTAGTTACAGCTGCATGGACAATACAAAACAAATAATCGACAACCACAACAAAAGAATCCTCACCTCCCACGTAAAGACTAACGCCACCGCCACAACCGACACCTCTACCGCAAACAACAACAAGAAATGCAACTGCCGACAGAAAAACTCATGCCCTCTAAGCGGAAACTGCCTCAAACAATCTGTCATATACCAAGCTATTATTACGCGTAAAGACAACAGCGCGACAGACACATACATCGGGGTCACTGCAAACGACTTTAGTCGCGCTACAACAGCCACACCTCATCATTCCGACACGCAAAACACCGCAACTCCATCGAACTCAGCAAACACATCTGGACACTTCAAGACAACAACATCGATTATTCTATCACCTGGCGCATGCTATCTTCCCACCTACCCTACAACAGCTCAAGCAAACGATGCAACCTATGCCTTAAAGAGAAATTCCTGATCATCTGCCACCCAGACCTATCAGCACTCAACAAGCGTTTCGGGTTTCCTTATAACAGTGCTCGAGACATACAAGTAGAGCGCCATATATGTTGAGTAGAAAAATCAATCCCTTCACACACACACACACACACACACACACACACACACACACACACACACACACACACACACACACATAAATAATGAGCGTGATCAGAACTCGTGCAATATCTCTGTAACAGTACCAAAGAGTGTCACATATCTATCATTTATTTCATCGTCAAAAAATGTTGACAAAATAAATAAGTATTTACAAAAGAATGCAGCCGTCGGGGGATGAGTATCAAACGCATGTAATAGCGTAGTCTGATCGTTCGTTACATGTTATCCCCGGGTTCAAACCATTTGTAGCATCGAAAGCGAAAGTATAACATCCAATTCATAGTTGTCTTTTGTGATTATCTAGTATTTTTAAAGTCTCTGGGGTCCGAGATCTTGCTTGGGATAATACGCAAGGAACATTTGTTCAATGTTACTGATAAATGGCTTAATCAATGTCTTCACAGATATCGACGAGTGCCTGCACGGAACTTCTACATGCAGCTCGAATGCAAATTGTGTAAACACCCAGGGCTCCTACCACTGTCAGTGCGCCGATGGATACCATGGCGACGGAATAAATTGCTACGATGACGACGAGTGTAGCAATGGACCCTGTCATCGGAAGGCAGTTTGCAGCAACACCGAGGGTTCTTACAACTGTAGGTGCAATTTTGGTTATCATGGTAACGGATTTTCATGTTTTGATAGAGATGAGTGCGCACAGGAAGACCACCGATGTCACAAGAAAGCAAGGTGTATCAACAATGAGGGGTCATATAACTGCCTTTGCGAAAAAGGATATCACGGAAACGGCAGGCAGTGTAAAGGTATTTAAAACGTTTCAATTTATTCTCCCTTTAGGAATAATTGCTTCCTTTCTGTACTAAATTATGTTAATAAGGTCCTTTGGCAAAGTACGTGAAATACACTTTTTTTGGTATAGGGTAAAAAAAACGTCTTCTTTAGATGATAGATGCACTTGAGTTGTATCCTGGAATCACGGTGTCTCCTTTCGTTTTCTAGCTTTGTCTGCCGAAAGGCCCGTATTGCTGAATGGAGGTTCTCGCTTAGTTGTTACTGTTGCGACACTGTTGCAGTTGCTTTGGTAACCTTGATACAGAAGAGGACATCTTGGAGATGGTATAAACTATACGTGCTCCACATATCAGCCCGTAGATATCATGATCTGTAACAAAACAACGTAGATAATGGGAGACATCTACACCTGGGTGGATTCTCCGTTTGCCAATTCCTGGGCACGTTTTAGCCCTAAATTACACCTTTACCTCAGTATCATAATAATGAAAATAGCCTCTCCTCCGCCCGGATACTTGGTGCGCACAATGATAAGGAAAAGGCAGAGGAAGTGTCTTGATTAAAAACTAAGCAACTAAAACTACCTTTTTTCTCCGGTAAGCTTTAGAACTATGTAAAGGAGAGAGAAACTGAGCTTTTTTCTCATCCTTACTTCTTGCTTGCTCCAATCCGTCAAGAAGCCAAAGTTTCGTAAGATAATCTCTTGGATTATTCCGTTGCCTAAGTTTAATAATAGAGAGAAAAAAATTATTTGATGCAAATTGGACTGAGTCCGACAAAGGACATCCACCACAAAAAAGGGGCTTTACCCCGTTATCCTTGCTTGTTCGGATATCTGATTTGCTCGTGCAGTTCTTGTGACCAGAGGCGCAACTAGAGACTAAACCAAGGAAGGAAGCCACGTGACTGATACATAACTAAGGACGAAGGACTCTTTCCGGTAAATCAAAGTCCAAACCATTTCGTATCTGTAGGGCATTTTAATAAATACGGAAAAAAAAAGTATAGTCAGTTTATCTTTTTTTTTCGTTTTACTAGACGAGAACAAGTTAACTCAAGATGCCCTTGAAGCAATCTCAATTGCTAACTGTAAAAGTAGTTTTTTCAAGCGACGAAATTAGCTTTGGAGTTAGCGATACTTCCTTCCCAAACGCGATGCTAATCATGGCTGGAAAAGAACTAGGTGACCTTATTTTCAGGTGTTAATATTTCCCTAAAGTGTTGTTCATTTGAAGACTTTGTTTTGAAATCGTTCCATTTGAAACATTTTCAACACAAAGCTACGCAATTTCTGGTGGTAAATTCTAGTAAACAACAAACAATAATCTGTGAATGACTATGAACATATTTAAGTTATTTTCACTACTTGTTAGCTCAATTGATAGAGCACTGCAATGGCATCGCAATAAAATATTTGCAACCAGGCGCTCACAATGTAAAAATTTACTGCCTTGCTAATTTATCTTTAAAAACCCATCTATTAAAAAAAAGTTTTTCTTAAATGTTTGGTACTTATTTTCAGAATCTGTCCACACCGATTACGAAATCTCAAGTGGGATTCCGTTTTTCTTGGTGAACTAGGCGACTCATGCTCAGGGGTGAAAGTGTTCCCTTTTCTCCAAAGAGGCGGTTCTCACAATGCGTAGTAGATTCTGCTTTAATCCGTTGTGTACTAGAATTCATGGCCAGAAAATTGCGAAGCCTTCTTAAAATCAAATTTTTCTATTGCATTAGAAGAAAAACCACGGAAAATATTAAAATTCTTCTTAAGCCACGAGATGACACAAATAGCTTGCACTGTAAGTATCCCGGAGAGCTCCCCACAATTTCTTCTAATTTCATTAGAAGAAATTGTATGGAGCTTTTTCAGCGCTAGTCGAGGCGCGGCGGGTGTTGTCACATATGATTCTTACGAGGTGTTTTTCCCGACACTCTTCTGACAGAAGAATGTCGCATAATGAAAGCAAACCAGAAACGATTGAGGAAGAACTACGGCTTGCACATGTCATCAAGTTCATTAAAACGAGGATTGAATTTCCTGCTTATCAACAGCTCATTTGTATTTCGAAAATAGATCAGTTAGCTACATAATTAAGTCAGAAGTTATGAAGGATTTTAAAGATAAAGAAAAACGAAAAGAGCGAGTTATCAAAATATGAAAAAACACTCCAGAAGAAAGAAAAAGACAGAGAAAGGAATGAGAAAGAGGAAACAAGGGAAGCGAATGCCGAATTCAACGAATAATAATGTTCAACCTTCTCCCAGTGATTGATTGTAAATATCTTGAATCAATGTGCTAATTTGGGTGCAAATTGCTTCAACAATTTGTTCGATATTCCATCTGGTCCCACCGCTTTATGTATGGACAATTTGCGCAAGTCAGATGAAACTTCCTCTAAGGAAACAAGCAACTCTGGTTGAATTACGTTGGGCGAAGTTTAGATTGGCGTCAAAGGTTCGAACTCTTGGGTTATACTAGTGGAGAAATCATTAATTTGAGTAGGTAGTTCTGCAGGACTGGTGATGACGTCACTTAGGAATTGATGGTACCATTCATGTTTACCAGATGTGACCTGCCCCGTCAGAGATTTGATGTCTTTCAACCATTTCTTGGGGTTAGTTTCAGCCAGACCTTTCACTTTGTTGTTGTAATTGGAGCACTTAGCCGTTTTAATAGCCCCTTGGACTCTATTCCGCCAGAGTCTATAAATTGGTGAATCTTTCCCAAATTTAATAAATGCTGCTTGTCGCTTCTCAATAACAGATTTTAGTTTCACTGTGATCCAAGGCTTATCATATACATAGATTTTCACTGTTTTCCATAGAAAAAAGGTTTTAATAGCTGAACTAAGCTCTTTAGAGAATAACTCGAACTTTGAAGTACATGAGGCGGCATTGTAAATTTCAGCCCAATCCTTAGTCGTAATCCAGGATCCAAACTATCTCCAGTTGCTCGCGCGGTTCTCTCTTCTATAAACTTTTTTTATAGAATCGTGTTGAGATAGATGTTTGACAGTTGAGCGCGCTTGGATGGTATGGTGGTCCGATGAACCAAGCCTAGGTAGCTTCTGAAGATCGAAGGTATGAGGTCTATTAGTAAAAAACCAGTCAAGTATCCCAGAGTCTCTTGTGTTGAATTTGATTGGTTGTTTCAAGTGATTAGGTCCAGAAACTGAGTCGGGGCGCAGGCCGGTTGAAGTCGGATTGAAATCGCCAGTTAAAATAACCATCGTTAAAATACCATCTTCGTTTTAGACCAGAGGCTCTTCGTTTTACACCAGAGGGTCTTTGTTTTAGACCTGTGGGTCTTCGTTTTAGACCTATGGGTCTTCGTTTTAGACCTGTGGGTCTTCGTTTTAGACCAGTAGGTCTTCGTTTCAGACCACAGGGTCTTGGTCTTAGACCTGTGGGTCTTCGTCTTAGACCAGTGGGTCTTCGGTCCTCGGTCTTCGGTCTTCGGTCTTCGTTTTTGGGTCTTCATTTTCGACACACCCTGTTTACAAAGGGTATCTCGAGGTTTCCCTGTTCCCATTTCTTTGAAAAGAAGGCTATAATTACTTCGCCTAAGAGATCACATCCTTGTAAACAGTCATCATCAGGAGGTGTTGACCATCCTGCCAAGTTATTGTGAGAGCGATGCAACAATTTCAGGACTGCAATCCCCTTTTGTGATACAGCAAACATGGAGGGTAAGAGGGTATTATGTTAGATTGAGTTTGCGCCGGTGGATGTATACATTTTCGACTAACTGACGGCACTGTCAGTCAGCGCATTTTACCCAACTTTAAAATTTGATTGCACACATCTAAGAGAATGGACAATCGAGAACTTTTAGAAAAGGCATATAAGAAGATTTTCAAGGTACTTTCAGTGGATCCCGATTGCCCGCTCAGTAACATCATTCCGAAGAAGAAATAAACAAATTACCAACTCAGAAACAAAAGTGCTCATCGCCCGGATATAAAGACTGACAGATTTAAGAATGTTTTTGTAAATAGGCTTCTTTTTAAATATAATATCTGATCTTTCTATTATTTGTATATAGTATATAATGTATTTTTATCTTTTTATTATTTGTATACTGTATGTCTTAAGTATTTTTAGACTACTAACTGCTGATGTAACTTAAGTTTAAGTTTAAGTTTAAGTTCATTTATTTGTTTAAGCAGGTTTATTAATTGGCAGCTGTAATAGCTGATGTGGACCTGCTGTCCTAACCCACCCATCCAGGGGAGGACATCCATCACACAGTAATCTCGTGTGTGGGAAATTAACATCTCCTGCCCCAACCCTGCAGGAGACGGGACCTCCATTTATTCGTCCCTATCCGAGAAGACTAGAATATCTAACCATTTCTTGATGTTATAGAAAGGTAGCAAATTATTCTAAATTATTTTAAGGCCTTGAGTGTTGGTCCGGCCGGGGCCAAGATATGTCTTTTATTTTAGGAGGAATAAAGATTGATTGATTGCTTGGTTGATTGATTGATTGAACCGTAAATCCGGCCAGAATATAGGTTTCGTGTAGCCTCTTGTTGAAAAAGAGTTGTGGGTGTCTGACTATCATGTAGACAGTCATGGAAAATAGTTGCGTTTGATGAGGTGAATCGCCAATACAGGAGGCGGCGTGGCCGAGTGGTTAGGGTGCTGGACTTGTAATCTGGTGTAATCTGTTCAAATCCCCCACCCTGCCACTCCCTGGATTAGTTCTCGGTTGCCCCTCTTTGAAATCCTTGGCTGCGCTCTGTAAATTACCCACTGGTCTGCCCCTGCCGGTGGGGATTTTTAAGCACTTAGTTACATTGTGGCTGAAAAGCCCCTTAGGGGAAGCTTCAATTTACATATCTATTTATTTATTTATTTATTTAAAACGTGTGCTTCCAGTTTTAAGTCTCAGGGAGAATTTACGGCTCACAATACACAGTTGATTAGATCAATGTTTTTTTTTTTTATTTTTCAATTGACCTGATTCGTATTACAATGAACTCAGGACATTGATTGGATATAATGAAAATGCTTCCATCTTACGGAGAGTTAAATCTCCAAATCGTTTGCATGAGCCACAGCTATTTCTTTCAGCTCGACTACGCTGCCATCGCCGGTCCTGACAATGCGATGTTCTACAACATGGTTTTGGGGAAGTGTGACTGGCTGCTTTGTTCTATGCGAAAAAAAAAAAAAAGGAAAGAGAAATGGAAACTGAGCAAGGAAAAATACGAACCAAAACCAAACAAGTTATAATGTCACTAATGATAATAATGAGGAAAGAACAAGCGTATATCTGCTTTCATAAGTGTTGGGTGTTTTGATTTCCTTCGCAAACATCACTTCTATAACTTTGCCATTGATTTCGTCGTTATAGTTCAGCAATTACTTTCACCATTAATGGCTATTCCATACATCACCCTTGGCTTTATTGCGTGAAGAAAAAGTACGAAAAAAGGGGTTTGAGTTCTACAGAGGATAAGTTAACTTTTTGTTACTTGTGGAGTTTATTCATCCGCGAATCCCAAATGTAATAATGAATTTTAGGAAAAATTAGTGTGTTTCGTCTTCAGCTTCTTTAATTTAAAAAAAAGCAAAAGAGAAGAGGTAAACATTCAAAATGGCCTTTAACAACCATCCAACCTCATCCAGAAACAAAAGTCTTACTTGTAAGTAGTGTGAAACTGGCATTTGTGGTAACCACCTCCTTTGAGCACAAGGAACATAGTCACATCGCCTTTCAACAGCCCTTCAGAGACAGTCATTTTTTCGAAGGATGGGTCCCAGCCAGTTGTCTCCTTTTTCATTATAGGTCCGTCAGCAGGAAAGTTTACGCCGTGAAACATGGATGTGTGTACAAAGCAAT